>NW_008610945.1:0-562 GCF_000691845.1 Merops nubicus
CCAGAACATGTTAATTAGGAGCCAGAACATGTTAATTAGGACTTAAAATATGTTAATTAGGAGTCAGAATATGTTAATTAGAAGCAAGGATATGTTAATTAGGACTCAGAACATGCTAATGAAACTTAGTATGCTAATGAGGAAGCAGAATATGCTAACGAGAGAAGCAATCTAATTAAAAAGCTCCTGAGAAGTTTATGCTAACGAGAGTAATGAGAATAATTAGACTAATTAGGCTAATGAGGATACAGATATGCAAATGAGATGTGCCCTAAACCCCACCCTGTGCTGATTAGCGACCTGCCCTCATTACCCATGCAAATGAGCCTGAAAATCACCCTAATTAACATACATTCCATTTGCTCATTAGGGGAGGGTCAAGTATGCAAATGAGTCACAGCTCATTGGGTGGGCGTGTCCTGGGTGGGCGTGTCCATCCCTTGGGGGCTGTTTCCCATTGGTGGGCGTGTCCCTTGGGGGCCATTTCCCATTGGTGGGCGTGTCCGCCATGGGTGGGCGAGTCCATCCCTTGGGGGGGGCGGGGCCGGGTCCCTCCCTGGGG
>NW_008610946.1:0-544 GCF_000691845.1 Merops nubicus
TTCACAAGCCTACCTATGGGTAGATGCCCTGTGTAGGGTTTTCCTTCTTACCAGAGGCACCCGCCTATAGTTTCCTGCAACTGGAGTTCCAGCAACGGTGGGTTTTTAGCATATTTGGCAATGTATCTCTTTGGTAATTACTATAGTGGCTTTTGTATGACTATCATTGGAGATCTGAATTGGCTTATTCCTTCCTGTTATATCATCTACTATGAGTAGATCTGTTCCCCTGCTTATTCCCCCTGCTGTTAACCATGTTGCATTATTCCTGTATTTGCTAGGATTAGACAAAGTTTTGTGCCAAACGGCATTTCTTTATTAATTCATTTACTTGCCTTCTGTGACAGCAAACAATAATCCTGTGATAATCTTGTATCGCCATCTACTGGATTTGAGATAGAACTACTATGGAAAGTTCTCGATATCAAAGCTTTATAAAGGGAGTAGACTTCCGGACTTCGTTCCGTTCGCTTCTGGATCCATACCAGGACACTTCAAGAGACTCACAGCTCCAGCCCCCCGGTTAGCCGTTGCTGTCGTCTTC
>NW_008610947.1:0-12748 GCF_000691845.1 Merops nubicus
GGGGGGCGACGGGCAGCGCCGTGTAAGGCGTCCGCACTGTTCCTGGGACTTAACAGAGAGGGAGCAACGGGGGGTTGGCTGCGCTTTGAGTAACTTCCGTGGTGACCTGGAGGTTTCGGGGGCGGGGGGGGGGTTCTTCTTTTTTTTTTTTCCCTCTTTTTGTTTGGTTTGGTTTGTCTGTTTGTTTTGTTTGTCCTCTTCCTGCTGGGTTTCGCGCCGTGCGAGTGAGCTGTGGAATGACCTCAACTTTGCTTTGGTACCTGCCTAGTCCGTGAAGAGCTTTGCTGATGCCGAGGGCGCAGCACACCGGCTCTGCTGCTAAGCGTTATGCCCTTGGGGCGCGGGGGGACCTTGGAGATCTGGAAGGTGTTGGGGATAAGGTTGTTTAGCATAAGAGGTATCGGAGATAGAAGATGTGCCCTCAGTGTGCTGCCAAGCCTTTTAAAATGCAAAGATGTGCTTCCTAAAGGGTGTTGCTTTTCTCCTAGGGTATGGCTTGTAATTACCAGTGTTTCGAAAGAGAAGATGGAGCAACTCAAGGTTTCTGAGACCTTTTACAAGTACTGTAATGCAGTCATGCCTGTAAAATCAAGGCGTTTCTGTTTAGAAATCTGATAGTGGGACGTGTTTGTGGTTCTAGATATTCTGCAAGTGTCCAGAGGTGAAAAAAGTGTCCGTTTAGTAGTTGTGAGGAGCGATTTCCTGTTTGGAGGGGCTGTTGAACATTTTGGAGTTGTGCTGGCATTGTGATGTGATTTAGTTCTAGCAGAGATTAGAGGAAAGCTGTGATGCCTTCTTTACACACCGATGTACTGATAGCTGTTTTAATAGATTTCCCCTAGTACAGCTCTTGTTTCGGTGTGAAAAAGACTTTGGTTGTGATCACTTGGCCTATCTGAAATGAATGACTCAAGAGTTAGTTGCTCTAATTTTTTTTTTTTTCCTTTCCTCATCCTGAAACTTTGTTTTTGACTCCTTTCTGTTAGCTTTTCACTGAGATACACTTACCGACTGCACTGGAGAGGAAGGGAGTGCCTTCTTCACCTCTTGAAGAAGGTGACAAATGTGCTGAGAAAAAAGAATTAAACTTGTGCGCCTTTGTTTTACAACTGAAAAGTTGTAACTTAAAGGACAGACATGGCTCAGGAGAAGAGCTTAGCTTGAATCAGATGGCAGTGGGGAGGCTCACTAGGGGCCTGGGGAGTAGCTTGTTGGTGCATGGATTTATAAGGCAGCTTGATTTCCCCATTCATTGTTGTGTAGACCCTATTGTGTGATCAGAGTGATCTGTTCTTATAATTCGATAGGGATTTGGGCATCTCTCTTGTGTAAGAGGAGAAAGATTGAAATGCCTGCCTGTTTAGGATCTCCACATGGTTCTAAGTGTCAGGTGGGCAAAAGGATCCTTCGCTCTAACATGGTGTGGCCGTGTCTGTACCTGGAACCTGGTGGGAAGGCTGGGAGATGGAAAGAGTAATGCCTTCATGGAAGTGACTGACTCGTGTTGAAAGGCAAGAGGGTTATTCAGAAGGTTTGCAGCAGTAACAGAGCTGGTGGGAAGTGGGCATGTCCTGCCAGCTACCTTGCTGTGCCAGTGAGCGTAGTTGCAGTAGGAAGATTTACCCTATTCTTGTCTGGTGGTTCTTCATGTAAATGCTTTCTGCATTATGTAAATTATGATAGTATGAGCTATCAGGTGTTTTATGATAAGTTTGCCATTTTTATGGTCTTTGTTTTATAGCCAGGTGGCTGTGATCTCCTGAGACAGAGAGAGCTAAGAGAGGCAGTGCTGCAAAAACTGGTGTTGGTGATTGAATTAGTGATTTCTTGTTTGGTGTTGTAAAAGGCTTTTTCTCCCTATGTTCTATGATGCCCAAAGGGAGAATGTTCTAATACAGGGACAAACAGGGGAAGCTGAGTCCTGAAAACATCTGATCATAGTATTCTGAGGAAATCTATCCTTAAATAATTATGTTCTGCCTTAGTTTTTCTGCAAGTGCCTGAGTTTTTCCTGTGTGTCTCTAACAGCTCGTCTGTGATGGTGTGTGTATTCTGCTCACTAGCAACAGACCTCGTGCCTATTTAGGAGTTTGTGCCAAGGTGGAAAAAATAGATTAGAAAAGGAGAAGTGTTAGTTTGAAAATGTTATGTACATACTGAGTGGTCTTCTGGAAGTCCAGTTCTGAAAATTGTCCCTGATTCTAGCTACATCTCTAAAAACTACTTGATTTGAATTTCATGGCAAGACTGCTGGAGTGTCACTTTGACCCAAATAGGATCTCCTTCCCCTTTTTGTAAACTGAGAATTTTGTGTTCGGCCTGCCTGGGGTGGTTCAGGTGTTCCCTGCTAGCAGCCCTGTCCTTAGCAGTGACCTTTGTCACTGAATCTGGTGTAGTCCAAACCCAGTTCTCTCTTCCTGTTTTCCCGTGGTTTGCAGCGCAGCCGTGTCTGGCCCTGCAGACTACAGGGAGCTACTGGGGAAGCTGCTCTCTCAGTAAGAACTGAAAACTTGCCAGGAAGGGTCTGGCTCAGGCAAAATATTGTGGGTGATTCCGCAAAGGGAACCTGCCAGATCTCTTGAAGACGAATTTTGCTGTCCAAATGGCTATGGGAAAGCACTCACAAGGACTTTTTTCTTTTTAGCCTTTTAAAAATTTCACAAAGGCTATAGGGAACGGAGGGAACTGTGGGGTGATATTTTGGTAGTGGTGGGGGAACTTCCTCGGTTCTTTGTTCCTTTACTGTTTATAGTAAGGGAGAGGAAGTATGGCCCACAGTAAATGAGTAATACAAATGCATGTTTAACTTCTGCAGCTCTTACTCTGTATTCGTAGTGGAATGAAGAAAGACTAACTTTAGTGCTAAAAAAGATTATTAGGTTATTCTTGAGCAATGTAAAGAGTATGTGAGTTTCTTTTGTCATTAATTATCTACTGGCTTTTTCTGGTCTAGCTAGGCAACAATGGCAGGTGAAGACTGTGTAAGAAAACGCCAGTCTGGCTCCACTGCAACCTGCAAGACGCCCGAGAATGAAGAGAAGCAGAGGAGACCTGCGAGCGAGAGGTCATTTCAAAACTCAAGCAATGGTGAGACTTCAGCTCGGGATTAGCTGCTCTGGCATGTGACCTTCTTTAAGGTGTACTTTCTAGCTTGTGGCTCTTGCCGCTGTTCTTTCATTTCATTGTTTCTCCTCATAGAAAAACTGCCAAGGTGGAGCTCTGTGTGTACCAGCTGCAGTTCTGCAGCAGGTGTAGGTTGTTTGGAGTGCTGTCCTGGAGAACTTTCTTTCAGGGACTGTGTATTGCACTACTTACAGAGATGCAGAGTGAAGACAGTGATGAATTGTCACAGGACAAATGTGTGCGATGAGGAGGAAATGCTTTAATGCTGTAAATGGTGCAGATGCATCCTGGCAACAGTTTTGAGCAATTCTGATAAATGCCTTTTCTGGGGACTTCATGTTCTTTCCTTTACAAGCTTTAAAGATGTGGCTTCTTCAAGATTGAAAAAAATGGTCTTTAGCAATGGAATTGCAGCTTGTTTCCTTTTTCTTTGGGAGACAGAATAAGCAAAAAGCTGTACTAATCACAATGTGCCACGTGAGTGTAAGTTCCAAAACCGTGGTGCCAGTGTCTCAAAGAAGTAATTCTTACTGGTATGTTTCTGAATATTTTTCACCATTTCATAGTACTTCTTTCAACTGAAACAGGAGTTGAAGCAAATTTAAGTTTAGGACAAGTCAGATTTCATCTTGCAAAAAATATTCTGGGAAAAAAGCCATCTCACAAGCTGCTTGGCAATTTGGGATTTATAGCTGTTGGTGGTAGCATCATTTTAATAGTATCAAATGGATTTGTTATGTTAATGCTATGTTACTACATGGGTAATGTTATGTTAATTAGAAAATTGCATGGATTTGATGGCTACTGGAAAACAGCTATGGTGAGTTAAACAGGCTTCTTTAGTCTGTGGAAACAACTGTTATGCATGCATTAGAGTTCTTGTAGGCTTGTGGGTAAGGAATAAATATAGCTGTGATAATTAGTACTAGATAGATGGGTACGCCTGTCTTTAAAAGCCTTTCATTCTAATACCTCTGAGATGTGGCGTAATGTTACCACACGTGGGATACTGTGGGTGTATAGCAAGTAAACATTCTGGAGTAGATCTCTTGAAAGTATAGCAAGCTTCCACCTGTGTACATGTGCCTGGTGGATCGGCTTAGAAAAATGCAGCATGTTTTAATACAGCAAGAGTATATGCCAAGGCCTGGGGGGAAGAGTCCTGGTTAGCTAAGACAAGGTGCATCTTTCCTTCCAAGGCTGCTGCCAGTTCAGCAGAAGTGTCACAGAGATTTCAATGTTACAATTTTTTTGCTGCTACAGGGCAGTAGGAGACAGGAATCTGGTGCCTGACCAGGCCCAGGAGGAAGGTGCGTCCTGCTGGTCAGGAATTCCTCCATACAGTGGGATCCTAACTGATCTAATGATCAGCATCTCTGTGCCACAAAGGTTGAAGCTTTACAAAGTTGAAGTGTCCATAATAGTGTGGATAGTGTGTGATAGTCCAGTTGACAGTGATCTCTTCATATAGAGTAGTATGCTTGCCTGAGTAGGCAGGGCTTTCTGGGACAGCACAGCTGAGCTGGAATTATTTCTTGAAACAAGTAGCCTTAGACTTTTTTCATTATTTCTTTTGTCCTTGCTATTCTCTTCTGAATAGCTGTTTCTAAGGCATTAGTCGTCATGCATACAAAGGCAGCATGAGGCTAATGATCTGCTGTCTGGAAACATTCTTTTTATATTGTAGCATCTTAACATTGGGTGTTGTGTAGATTTTAGATAAGACAGAAGCTTATTGCAGCTGGGGGATTCCAGCCAGGTCAAGATTGTATCTCATATGCAAGTAAATATGTCTAAGTAGCATCTTTGTGTCAATTAACTTCTGTAGAACTGAATTGCTAATGTGATTTCCCACCCTTGATCCTCCCTGATTAGCAACCGCATTCTGCTTTTTAACTTAAGAGCTAATGTGTCAAGGGCCAATTGACTTATTTCCAGAAGTGTGTGAACTTTCTACAGAAACTTCTAGGCCATTAATCCTTTCTTCATTAAAACTCAGATGCGTTGGCTGACGTGAAATTGCTTAGAAGAATAATTTTAATCCATGTATTTGCTTTAGAGCTGCATTATGTCTAACTCTCTTCCATTGATATATCTTAGGATATTTTTTTCTTGCCTCATCAGTTCTGCTGAAAACTGTCTCATTGCTTGCTGAGTTCTAAGACTGAATAGTTTGTACTCGGATACCCCCAAATTTATAGCAATATGGGAATATTCATAGCTTTGAGATTGCCAGAAGAATTCTTCTGCTCCTTGGGTGTGTTTGTATTTTATAATCATTCAGGCTGTAATTTCACTTTGACAGAGTAGATGAACTTTTGTCTTATGTGTCACTTCTCCTTGGAATTGGATCTAGTGTCATAATAGAACAACTAATTTGGTCCTGGCATAGAGTTAACAGGTTATCTAGGCAGCAATAATCCCCTGTCAAAAGCTGGGCTTCCTTAAGATTAGTCTTATATGTTTTTAGATGGAGATACATAAAGAAATATAGAACTGTTGTGCTTAACAGGATGTTGCTATCAGGCAGTACCAGCTGCAGGAAAACTTTCCCAGAACGAGCATAGTAGAAAATACATAGGCCAATTTTAAAAGTTTAGAGAGGGCATGGCTCTGAAGTATGCATCTGAATGCCTCTAAAATGCTGCGTTTAGACCATTCAGAGCAGTAAACTGGTGGTTTTGGAGTCTGCCCTTGTTTCTTCAGAAATCGGAGAAGGATTAGAAGTGTCTCCCAAGACAGATCTGCAAACAAGCTCTGTGGCATATCTTTGTTTAATGTGAGTAAGCCTGTTTGGTAATGCTGATCTTAGAAAGGGGTTGTTATCTTCCAATGAAGAGGTTACTATTGATCATTCTCAGTGCAAAAGTTCATGACACTGCATGAATTGTGTGTGCTGCTGATAGATGGAGAGGAGGGAGCTCTGGAAGGGGGAGCAGTTTGGAAAGCTTTAGGATTTGCTGTTTGACACTCGGCAGGGAGCGTTCATTGTATCAACAGGCTGCTTCTTCTGGATTAGGCAATTTTACATTAAGCTGCTTGAACCTCTTGGATGTGCTTCCAGGAGGTGGATCAAAGCTGTCTCATCTGAGACTAGCTGGATTTGGCTAATTCAAGGTGCTCTCACGTTTTGCAACTTGTGGTTTTGGTGAAGGCTGAGCGGTTTCTTGTGAAGAGCTTGTGGAAATGGTGACATGATGTAGAGAATACTGGTGTTTCCTCATGATAGTGAAGAAACTAGGTGCAATATCCCTGCAGAAATGATATCCCAAACTGAATTTCTTGCCCAACAGCAGCACGGTGACCTGTGGCTTATGCATTCTATAAGCAGATCAGCTGAGCTCTGGGAGCGGTCTAGTCATAACTTGCTTCAGTCTGCTGAGTGGCCAAATCAGTTACCATAAGTAAGAACAGGGCTTATTAACATCAAATTATTAATATGTTGTATTGTACTAGATACAGACTGCTTCCCCTCTTTACAGTAGCCATGTGCTGGGTTGGCTTTGACATTGCTTTCTTTCTGATAACATCTCCAGTGGAAGATCTCCAGAGAAGGAGCCTTTGAATCCGAGTCTCTCAAAGTAACGAAAGCCTTCTGCCTTTATTGCTTTAACCTTTTAAATTGCAAGTTGTCTGATCAAGAAATTATCTGTAAACCCTTTTAGAGAAAGCCACCATTTGGTACAGTTTGTATCTGTGACTTTCAGTGAAGGTTGTGAAGCTAAATAGATCCTGACATAATTAGTGGAAATTGCCTCTCAACTGTGAGTGGTGTGCTCAGTTCTTCTAAGTGTCTTTTCTTTAAATACATGTAGCAATAATCTGAAATCTATTCATGTGCTTTCCCTAGCTTTTCTGTGAAGGGGCATTTTTGTCTGGAATGCTGCACAGGGCCTTAGGCAGTAGTAGTCTGCCGGGTCGTTCTAACTGCTCAATAATAAGCTTATTGCCACAATGCCGGAGCAGTTTTGAGTGCTGGGCTGCAGGCAGCTTCTGTGGCCAGTGAGGTCACTGCAGGCTGGAACTGTAACGTTGCTCACAAGCCACAGCTTTACTCAAATGGCTTCTTCCCACTTGTGCCCTTGGTGGTAATTGCAGACTGTAGCGGTTAAATAAAATGAATGCTTTTTAACACCGTTAATTTTTGAGAGCTTGATTAATGGAGTGCTGGCTAGTGTCTTAGGCAGAAGATGTTTTTGTTGGATCCTAAGCTGGAACACTAACAGATGATAGGAATGAGATGTTTCTTTATTCATCTGAAATGTCACTTACCTGTAGCATGTACAAGAGTAGGTTGAAAAGGGGACAATGATGTCCTTTAAGGTAGCTTGTAAGTCTTTTGTGGAACTTAGGTTGCTCAAGTTTTCAACAACAAAAAGCTTTCTCAGTCTTCAGGTGAACTTCTATTAGCCTGGTTTTCTATGGAAACAAAGCTTGCATTTATATTGCTCATAATTTTACTTCTGACTTTTGTGCCTGCTTGGAATTGAGCTGTACAGAGGTGTCCCATCCTACAGGGATGGGTTTCTACAAGCCCAAGACGGCTAAAGATCTTACCAGTGTCTTTGCTATAGGAAGGAAACACTGATGGGAAGGAAACGTTAAGACTCCTGCCAGGTTAAAACTTCTCCCTGTGAGTGAGGGTCTTTCAAAGCAGACTCTGTTTCAGTCTTCTGTGAAATTTGCTACTATTTCAGACTAGTCTTCAAAGAAGATTTTCTTCCATATGATTTCAAATATATTTGTTGTTTTATTAAGGCATGTCTATCCCCACTTGTTTTAAATGCCAAGGTGTGCTTGCTTGTCTTGGGCCACCCTGAGTCCTTTTTTGTAGTGGTGTCGCAATGGCAAAGTGATACCGAGGGAGCCAGTCTTCAATTTCAGTGTCAAAGGAAAATGAAGATTTGGACTTCTTAGCAGTGCACAATTCCTTTTAGACTCAGAGAATCATGTGATGACTCTCTTCTGGGATGGCCTCCCAGAGCACAGGCAGCAATTGCACAACAGAAGATGAGTGACATGATGAATTATCTGTCCTCTGGTATCTGCCTTGTGACGCAGCCTGAGTTTATGGGGCAGCGCAACACAGCAGAATGGGCTGTTGATTTGGGTTGGGTTTTATTCTATGGAATACTACTCTGGAAACAAAGTACCAAGCTTACAGGTGGTTTGGCTTTGTTTTATGAGATAAATATACTAAAAACAGGGAGGTCTTGGTTTTAAAGCCTCTTAAAAGAGTGTCTAGTCTGCGCATACGTACTAGTGCATGGGTGAGTGAAGTGGTAGGAGGGACACTGCATACAGTTAAGCAATTATGTCAGCCGGTCAGAGACTGGCCTCATTTCCTATCCAACTGTTAAAGCACTGTATTGGGTATCTATGAAACTATATCCATCTTCAAGGCCTTATAATTAAAGTTGTTTTTATTTCCAAGGTGAACCTCTCCTGGGTAGTTGTGATAACAGGCTTCAAATGCAAGATCTGATGGGAAATACTTGGTCAAAGCATTGACCATTTATTTTTAGTTTGGCTTACAAAGGAAATAGTGCAATCCCTTAAGTCTCGTGTGTCCTGTCCTCTTTGGGAGTGTTGGACAGCTTCTAGCAAGCTTGGTGTTCTAAAAGACTGGTAGGTTGTTTAAGATACACAAATTCTTATGTTTCTACAGGAAAAGATGAATTGTCCTTTGAGCTCAAAAACTCTGGTCTGCTTGCTAGCAGAGATGCACAAGGTTGTTCTTAGTATAGTGGTAATGGAGTGAGGGAGCAGTGAGTACAGTTGTAGAGTGGCACAGTGAGGTAGAGTAGAGCTGTTCAGATGATACGAAGAGGATACAGGTCTGCTGCTTGTGGAACAACTTCTTTTATGTTTTGTTTAAATTTATTGTAGGAGAGATGTGGGGGGAATCCATTTGAGACTAGCAAATCACATGAGCTGAGTGGGATGTGGGACAAGGGACTCTAATAGTATCTTAGGCTCTTCTATTGGGTTATTTTCCAAACTGCTGCTGCTTGGCAAGTGTAACAGCATGATGAGCTTAAATGCTGAGGTGTTTTTTTTTGTTTTGGAGGTGAGATGCTTAGCAACCAGGAATTCTATTTTTGTAAAAATGGATCTTTGTATGCAGCCAAAAATTTATCGTGTTAAGCAGTTTCCTTATTTCTTATTGCATTACAGGACTGCTAAGTAATAGGCTGTTGATGGTGATCTGTTCTTAAGTCTATAGCTTGTGTAGCAGTTTTTATAGACAAAAACCCCAAAATTATTTTCCTGCTTCATTTGAGGCAGGAAGGAAATAAATACTGGCAACTGAGTATACCTTCACTGAAGGCAAAGTTTCTTGTTTCATTTACTCTTCTCCAGTATTGAATCATCTCTGAAGCAGGTCTAGCTAAGCTTCTTCCAGCTGGTTGCTCATAAGAACACCTTCAGACTAGTATGCACACCAGAAGCACTTGCTTCTGTGAAAACCACGCACCGTGCACTTTGTGCATGTGGGCTGAACACATTCAGGGAGGGCAGGACAAGAAGGCTGCATTGTGAACTGTGTGATACTGCCGTGAATCTGTCCTCTCATCACACAGCAGCACCACGTTGACACCTCTACTGCAAATCCATTAGCTTGTGCTTCACTGGAAATGTTACTAGAGTATCAGTTCAGTACCCTTTCTTCTAAAAGTGGTGGCATTGCCTTAGATACTGAACACCAGAGCTGTAATGCTAGCCATGTGTTACTGTGTGAGGGGCTGTTGTGCATGTCCTTTGGCAATTACAGCTACAAGGCCAGATTTGTTGCTGTCTTTTCACACTGACTAGTATTTGGGGGGGGGTGGATATTGCTGTTTTAATGTTGCTTTTCCTTTGTGTGCAAGACTCTGTTTTAAGTAACTTCATCTTCTGTGTTTTCTTTCTTACGGAAGCGAAACACGAGTTGCCTTGCCAATACTTTACAACCACTGCAGACAACCCTTGTCTTAAAACTCACCTGGTCTGAAATGACTGATTTGTGTGTTCTGCTTGATGTAACAGAGACATTGCAGATGTGTATAGCTCTTTATGCAGAGGAAAAGTTAGATTTGAGGCTTTATGTATGAGCCAATGGTGTTAGAAGTGATAAAAGTTAAATGATGTTCATGGCATAGTTAGACCTGACTGCTTGAGCAATGAAACCTGCTGGGGAGTACAGTCAGACAGATGCCTAACACTTCTGGGGGATGAAAGGAGTGGGAATAGCCAGGTTTGAACATAGCATAACCTTCCAACTTGCCGTTCATTTAGCCTGTCTTCAGAGCTGGTTACTTTATTTTACAGATAGTCATGGCCTGACTACCTTGTCTTTTGTCAATGAGGAGACCTCCAGGCAACCTAATCTTATGCCTAGTTCACTGTGCGTAAGAAAAACCTGATAACAGCACACACACTTGGATATGACCTCGTAATGGTTGTTCTGATTGCTGCTTCAAGGCTATATATGTTTAGGGACCTTGGGAAGATTTGCAGTATTGCTGATGGAAAATAAAGTTGCTTTTGAAAATTCAGCATGTTATCTGCTGCTGACTGCCTTGTAGTGCTGTGATCCTAGATGGCTGTTTAAAGTACTTGGTCGTAGCTTATGAATTTCCTGCAGCTTAGTTTTGAATTTATTTGGACCTTATTAGAAGTCACTAATGAAAAATCAGTGTATGTTGTGCTTTCTGTTTTCAGATATGCAATCATTGAAATTGCAACTGTTCAATTTTTGCTTTCCTTCCTTAGGCTGGGTTGATGTCGACCACGTGATAACAAGGAAAATGCAGCTAATAGCAGAAGCTGAGGTAAATATGCTGTAATGCTTGCTTATGGGGAGGAGTGGGACAGTTAATCCTGAATGTATTTTGTACAGTTGGTAGTCCTGGAACACAAATCTCCTTGTCAGTTATAGCTTGAGTGCAGTGATTTTCACACAGCCCTCTTTCTCTCCTGACTTTGCCCAGAGAAGCAGGTATTAATCAAATGCAGTTCTGTCCTACTTGAACCCAATAGGTTGAAGTCCAAAGATAAGACTGAACTTTGAGGCCTGTAAATAAAATGGGACTTCCCTCGCCACTGATTTTTGGCAGTGTGATTATCAGCTGGCCTGCTTGTACATCTAGTTTTTAAAATACTGTGTTCTGCTGTCCATTGAATAAAGGGTGGCACGTATCCCACAGCTTCTGTTGCCCTGGCTGTGGAGATGACCTTCCCAAGCCTTGGCCCGCTCTTTTTGTCAGTCCTCAGAGAAAATAGCACAGCAGTGGGTATTTCTCACCTTGCCTATGTGAGCTGCCATTGTTTTAGCTTATGTTAAGGTGATTTATGCCCAAATTAAATGAAGTTGGCTAACAATGAACTGCAGCCACCCTTTAACCATTGTTCTGTAGCAGGAACATGTCCTTCAGGGCAAATCGTTCTGCACTCTTGCTTCACTTTGTTGCAGAGAATTCTGTGCTAAAAATGAAGTAATATAATTGTGCCACTCTTACGTGAATATTAGGGAGTGAATACTTATAAGACAGAGAAAAATATCTTGCACCTTCTATATGTTTTCTTGTTTAGAATTCTTTTCACCTCTATAGGCGCTGTGTAATTTATAACAGATATAACTGAAGTGTACTTTAATTTCAGCAAAGGGGTATACTGCTTTTTGTGTTGAAACCCCTCAAATACAGCACATTAGGATAGTCAGCTCTGAATTTTATTTCATATGTTTTCTTCTCTGAATGATTCTTACTGATGACATGACAGAGCAAGCCTTGTGTCTTTCCTCTGCTGATAAAACAGCCACTGCCAGTCATTAGGTTGGCAACCAGGAGAAAGCCTTGACTGTGAAGCACATGTAGCTTTAAGCTCCAGGGAATGCTAGCTGGTTGAAAGGGGACAACTTGATCTTTGATTTCTTTCTTCAGGAATGTCTCCTTTCTAAATTTTTTTACAAAGTGATTTCTTACCTGCAAGGAGAATTGAAGAAAACCAGCAATGACACTTTAATTACTGAAGTTTCTCCTGAAAAGAGGGGAGTTTGGATTTTAAACTTCAAGTTAAGCACCTTGCAAATTTGTTTAATGTGCCTCAAAGCTACAATAATAGCTATAAAGCTAAGTAAAAACCTCGAACTACTGAAAAATTCCTGAGCTTTCCTGGAGTGCCTGGCCCTTTTGTTATGTAAGCCACTGAACAAAGGCTTGGACTGTGGTTTACCTTTTAGGGGCTAGGTATCTGAGGTCTAGACAGGATGCTTGACTTCTGAAAAGTGCTGGTCACTGACAAGTCCCACTGATGTAAATGGGATGTGTGGGTGCTAGGTGTTACTCATCCATAGGAAGTCTAGTCCTTTGTTCTTTCTAAACTGGGTTGAGAGTGGTCTGTTCTGTCACTTTGGGTCAGGGCTGGATGTTGTCATGTTTCAGTGACAGAAATTTCTAAATATGGTAGAATAAGTAAAGTGCTGGTGACTTTTTGGAGCTATCTCTTTATAAGTAACCTACAGGGTTATTTCTGTTAACTTTCTCTGACTTGTCATCAATTACTGGGCAGCTGCTGGATGGCATAGCATTCTTTTTATACTTGCCTCACTTTTTGGGTTTCATAGAATCATAGGGGTTGGAAG
>NW_008610948.1:0-543 GCF_000691845.1 Merops nubicus
CTTTCTTCCTGCATTTCTAAAGTTTTGCACAATATCTATTTTGGCACCTGCATATTGACAGTAGTGGAGTGTGACAGCTATCTGCAGAGTATGTGGAGGCAGTACAATATTCCTCATTGTCTCATAAGCCCAGGTAGATCAGACTTGACACTACTGGATGAAGAGAGAGAGGATCTCTCACTTTTTGATGCCTTTATATATTTGGTCTCTTCTTTGCTCCTCCTGATTTTTCACAAGTTACATCTCATTAATGGGCACAGTCAGGGAAAGAACGTAGCACAAAATGCAGTTCTGTTGTGCCTTCTAGCATCTACCCTCTAGTGTAAAATGTAGACTTCTCAAGCAATGACAATGCTTTCTTATTTCTGCTGGGCTTTGCAACCCCTCTGCCACTTTCTAGTTGTGAAAACTGCAGAATACTACTTGTTTACCATAACATTTGAAATTCAAAGCCGTTGTGAGGAGACGATCTCCTGTGAGACCAGCTACACAGGAGCAGTACATGTCACGATGTAGCCTGTGGTCCATCCTGCATAGGCATGG
>NW_008610948.1:870-2047 GCF_000691845.1 Merops nubicus
AAGAACAGAGCCCTGGTGGACACCAGTACACAGTGCACCCTATTGCCATCGAATCATAGAGGGACAGAGTCCGTCACTATCACTGGAGTGACAGGAGGATCTCAAGAACTGACTGTGGTAGAGGCTGTAGTGAGCCTAACCAGGAATAGGTGGGAAAAGCACCCTAGAGTGACTGGTCCAGATACCCCATACATCCTTGGCATAGACTTCCTCAAAAAAGCCTTCTGAGGTGCTGTGGGTTTCTGGATAACGTATGTTCCTGGTTACAGTCAGATTATAAAACCCTTCTATGATGTGACTCGAAAGAAAAACAATTTTAACTGGAGTCCTGAACAAAAGCAAGCCTTTGAACAGATCAAACGAGAGATGGTACATGCGGTAGCCCTTGAGCCAGTCCGAACAGGACAGGACATGAAAAATGTGCTTGCACTGCAGCTGCAAATAACGGTCCTACCTGGAGCCTCTGGCAGAAAGCACCAGAGGAGACTCGAGGTCGACCCCTAGGATTTTGGAGCTGAGGATACAAAGGCTCCAAGACCAACTATACTCCAACTGAAAAAGAAATTTTGGCAGCATATGAAAGAGTTCAAGCTGCTTCGGAAGTGATTGGCACTGAAGCACAGCTCCTCCTGGCGCCGCGATTACCAGTACTAGGCTGGATCTTCAAGGGGAAGTTCCCTTCTACTCATCACATCACCGATGCTACCTGGAGTAAGTGGGTTGCTTTAATCACACAGAGAGCTTGAGTAGGGTATCCCAATCACCCAGGAATCTTATAAGTGATCATGGATTAGCCAGATAGAAAGACTTTGGAATGCCACCAGAACTGGTAGTGACAAGTGCTGAGGAAGCCCCACCATACAGTCAATTATGATGAGATCATGAGAAGCAACATGCTCTGTTGCTCTGCCAATAGCCAGGCCCAACAAAAATTACAGCCAGCAGAAAGAAAAACCAAAATGCAAACTGTATTCTAAACAAAAATGTTATGATATGACTGACCACCAGGGGTACAAACAGGTCAGCCAGCTCGTACATAATTGACGCCACCCCCAACGATCCCACAAAAGATGTGACTCAGCACACAACAGGTGGTATAAACAGTGAACCGAGGTTTCCCATAGTTGGCATGGGAAATAGCCAAACCAGCCAGTTAAATACATAAGACAAAGGAGCC
>NW_008610948.1:2279-2580 GCF_000691845.1 Merops nubicus
CGGCAGGGCCGGCCACACCCTGGGGGGAAGCTATAAGGCAAACTCACCACCTCTTTATGAAGCGCTGTGGGAATCACACCTATGTCAACCTTAATTTGGGGGCTTGGGGTTCAAACCCTAGTCTTTCATCTGTTTACTCATGGATCTTGCTGTCTTGTAGGAGCTCACCAGAAGTGGAAAGCTGCTGTGTGGAGTCCCACACAATGAGTCACAGAACCAGCTGAAGGACAGGGTGAGTCAAGTCAGTTTGCAGAAGTAAAACCATCTAGCTGGTCCTAGACATTGCTGAGTGAGAGAAGTG
>NW_008610949.1:0-2686 GCF_000691845.1 Merops nubicus
AGGAAGGAAGAGGGCCCGGCGCAGCCAGGCAGATCCTCTCTCCGCAGCTCGGTGGAGACCTCTAGCATGGAAATGCTGCAAGGAAACCCGGCGAGAGGGAAGGGGGAGGCGAGGCGAGACCGGATTCCTCCTCTTCCTCCTCCTCCTCCTTCTTCTCCTCCTCCTCCTCTCCGCCCAGCCCTACCGCGGACAGCGTGGGGCTGCAGGGAGAGGGGTTTGGGGTTGCAGGGAGGTGGGAGCTGCCCCCAGGCCCCCCTGCTATGATGGGTCCCTGCACCCCCGGGGAGGTCAGCCAGGAGCAAGGCTTGCTCCAGCGCCGGAGGGTGTCCTGGCCTTGCCGTGGGCTTCTCAGTGGCTTTGGGCAAGTCTTGGGATACTTCAGAGGGGATGTCGGTGCCTTGGTGGGTTTGGATGGGTTGCTGTTCAAGGCAGGGGTGGTTTGTAAGCTCCCTGGCTGGGGCTGTGAAAGGGGATCCCCATATGAGCAGCTCCCTAGAGTCACCTTGGCATTGTCTACCTTAGATCTTCCTCCAACTCTGATCTCCCCATCTTGCACTCTGCTGAGAAATCGGTGCTACTGATGTAAGTTTCTCTCTTATTTTTGAGAACAAACTCTTGTGTCTTTCTGAAGGGTGAAAGGAGCTTAAAATTGGAGGAAATGACTTGCAGAGTTCTGAGGAGGAAACGTGTCTGTTACATATAAGTATATAGAGAAAAGACTGGAAGTTTTGGTACTTGCTTGTCAGCTTAAAGGAATAAGATGTAGAGAAGGTGGCCTTTCTCCTACTTGCTACTGTGGAGCTTGGTCCATGGGGGTTTATTTGTCCTTGTCAGCCCTGGAATCCATCAGAGACTCTAAAATCCAAATTAACTCATGTGACAGTGGGGTTAGGTGGTTTTATTTTTGCCTTCTGTGTGATGGAACTCCCTGGATTTCTACTTGATTGTGTTACCTTGCAGTGATGCCTACAGAAAAAGCAATACAAGATGTTTACGCAAGAGCAGCAGACTGTGCATCCAGAAAAGATGGGATCTGTGTTGGAAAACTCAGCCCAGTGCAGCAGAGACAGGCAGCTGAGAGCCCCTGGGTGATTAAAGCATTGACTTGTACAGAGCAGCAGAGGAGGGAGATAAAACAGGCAATAAGATAGAAATTGTAGAGAATTGTCTCCTCACAGCCCTCTCTGTGTATCTACATACTCCCAGAACTTAGTGACTGCCTGGGAAGTCTTCTGTCTTAACGGTGCAAACCAGAGCTGAAGAGTCTCTTTTAACCTGGCCTTTGTAACTCAGCAAAGTTTGTCTGGGAGAAAGCCATCTCTGACTGGCTCACAGCTCTTGTTCTGCGCAATTTTAACATAGAAATTGGAAGATATTAACTGTGAAAAGTAATTGCTTGTGGAAAGGATTCTGTCCCTAACAAACTATCATCGTTTATCTGTAGGACATTGCTGTACCTCCACACGCCTGTGCTGGGATGCAAAGCCCTGGGCTGTTTGACAGCAAAAGCCAGGTGATTCTAAGAAAAAAAAAAAAACAAACCACACCATCATTCTCTGATTTATTTATTTTTTTTTTTCCCCCCCTGTAGGTTTTACAGTGGTGTCTCAAATCTGACCTGTCACTCAGTATAATCCAACATCAGTGATTTCTGTGTGGGTTAGATGACAACAAATGAGGATTTCCACAGTCTGCCCCAGCTGGGGAGTCATCATATTGCTTTCTTTTGCAAAATTATTAGAATTACCTCCTTTCCCTTGAAGAAAGGAGGTTTACAGAGCTGACTGTGTGAAATGTAACTCAGTGACACCAAAAAGACCTGCTTGCAATTCGTAGAGCTGCTCGGTGCAGAAAATGGTGACAATGGCTTCAGAGGCAAAAACAAATCGCCTCCAACAACTGCTTTGAAGTGCCTGGTGAGGGCCAAATCCGTAATTCCCAGTCCCCGGGGTCACAAAACATCTTATACTTGCAGGTGGGTAGAATTCCTTCAGGGTTAGTGGGCCAGCACCTGCAATGAGCTTGTTACAAGGTGCTTGCACAGGAGCCTTGTTAGGAGCCTGCTCACTCCTGGCTCCTTCCAGCCCAGGCCTAGGAGAGGCTCGAGCTGGCTTTTCCTGCTGGAATCTGCTGCACTTCCAGACGACCCGGGCTCAATCCAAGAGCAGCCAGGCTCTCTGGCAGGCGCCAGATGGAGCTGTCATGGGGCTTATGCTCAACAGCAGTCGAGCAAGTTGGCTTCAGGGGACAAAGGCTGGGGGTAGACAGGAGGAAGAAGGGGGCAAGGTGGGGGAAAGAAGGGGGCACGAGGGCCCAAAACAGGGTAGAGGGAGATAACGGCAGAGAAGGGGGCGAGGTGGGGCAGAGGGAGGTGATGGAGAGGGAGAAGGCAAAGGTTGGGGAAGTAAAGAAAGGGGCTGTCAGGGAAGGTGAGGGGCAGAGGAGGTGGAGGGAGCTGCGGCCAGAGGGAGCAAGGGCCGGAGGAGGAAGAGGAGGAGGATCCGCGCTCAGCCCTCCCGCAGAACGGAGGCGAGGGAGGGCACAAAGCGAGCACGGCCGTGGGGAGCGAGGTGTGGGCGGAAAGGGGATGGAGGGAGCGAAGGGGGCGAGGTGGGGAAGGGATGGCAGGCGGAGGTGGGCAAGGGCGGTGGACCGAGGCAGGCGAAGGAAGCCGGCGCCTGCGGGC
>NW_008610950.1:0-613 GCF_000691845.1 Merops nubicus
CAGATCTGCTGCATCTGCAGAGCTGGGGGAGATCAGGAGCTGATCTGTCCCCACGTGCACGGGGCCACGGGATGCTGACAAAATCCTGCCTATCTCCCACCCAGCTCCCCGGCCCCTCATCTCTCTGTAAAAGGCTCAGCACCGCAGCAGGAGATGCTCAGCACCAGCCAGGAGCACCATGGGGCGCACGATGGCAGCTCAGCAGCTCCCAGCCCAGCTGGGGCTCCAGGATGCCCCAGGGGGACAATCTGGGTGCTCAGTGAGGCTGAGCACGCCCCAGCCCCACCGCAGAGCAGAGGAGAAGCCAGGCACTGACCTTGGAGCTGGCTTGCTGCTGCTTGGAGGCTGGCATTTGGTGCTCGGAAGCCATCATAAGCTGGGTTGTCCGCTGCCTTGGGAGGGAAACTCAGCAGGTTAAATCTGCCACTGAGGATGCACCCAGGACTATGCTCACAGCTCCACATCTGTGCCCCCCACCCGTACCCCACAGCTCGCCCAGCACCCAGCTGCTGGCTGGGTCTTGCTGCCGAGTTGTCCACAAAGGGGTGCCAGGGCTGGGGGTCGTGGCAGGTCGGGCACAGCCTGGGCTCACTGAGGCCGGTCCCCACTTGGG
>NW_008610950.1:659-1747 GCF_000691845.1 Merops nubicus
GCCCAACACAGCCTCACCCGTGACAACACCCGTGATGGGCCCTGCCAAGGGTCTGCAACCCAGAGTGAGGGGGCTCATGAGCCCAGGGCATTCCCAAGTCACTCCTGGGGGAGCCCGTTCCCTGCAGCCAAGGGTTCTCCCACTGTCCCTGCCCAGCAAGTGACAGCTGAGGAGTCCCTGTCCCCCACGGGTGCCTGAATGGGGCGAAGAGAAGCACCAGGGCCAACACCCGTGATGGGCCCTGCCAAGGGTCTGCAACCCAGAGTGAGGGGGCTCATGAGCCCAGGGCATTCCCAAGTCACTCCTGGGGGAGCCCGTTCCCTGCAGCCAAGGGTTCTCCCACTGTCCCTGCCCAGCAAGTGACAGCTGAGGAGTCCCTGTCCCCCACGGGTGCCTGAATGGGGCGAAGAGAAGCACCAGGGCTCCCTTTCCCACCCCAGCTATGCGTGTGCCACGGGGGGTCAGCAGTGCTGAGCCCTGCCAGCTCTGCCTGGCACAGGAGGACCCTCATCCTCACACCTCTGTGCCCGAGCAGGCTCCAAAACAGCTGGAAACGGCTCATTCCCAGGAAAACAAAAATGGGGCCGTGGCTGAGCAGCAACACTCCTGAGCTGGCCACCCGGTTTGGACTGGGGGGACGGGATGGTCCCCGGGGCTCAGCACCAGCATGCCCCATCCCCTGCCACCCCCACAGCTCCGGGGGCAGCTCCGGCCCCGGGGGCCGGGAGGTGGCAACAGCAAAACAGAGGATGATAAATAGAAAAGTCTTACCAGTTATACCAGTACCCGCTTGAGCCAGTGAGGGGCCGGGGCCGAGAGGTGGAATTTATACCGAGCCGCAGCAGAGCGGTGCCAAAACTATTTACAAAATAGTTAAAGCATGATTCAAAGCGAGAATGCTGGATTAAAACCCAATGAAAACCAAGGTCAGCTGATCGGCCGCAGCCTTTGTCTCCCCAAACACCAAGTCGGGGAGTTATTTCATTAGCTTTCACATTCGAGTCGCCCGCTTTGTTGGGTTTGTTGGCAAGGAGATTTGGAGTTTGCATGCATCAGCCGAATGCATGCCAAGACCCGGGCCGGCCCTT
>NW_008610951.1:0-322 GCF_000691845.1 Merops nubicus
GCCAGACCCCTCTGCAGAGCCCCCTGCTGTAAAATAAACAAAGACCCTTCGTGAGCAGCTTGTGAGAGGAGCCAAAAAGCTCTTTCAAGACGAGCAAGATGCCGCTACACCAAAAAAAGGGGCGAAGGACCCCTCTACACTGGTCCCAGCCCACCCACGGCTACCAGGAGCCTCTTTGTCCTACAAAACCAGTCTGCAAGCTCCAAGCCATTCGCTCACGTCAGTTAAGGCGGCGTTGATGTAGTTGTTGCTGTCTCCATCCACGGAGATGAGGAAGGGCAGGAAGCGGTCGGGCGGCAGCCCGTCCACGCTGCGGTTCCCA
>NW_008610951.1:491-1075 GCF_000691845.1 Merops nubicus
GTTGGTGGTGGAGGGAGGAAGAGGTCTCGGGGCCGCTCACCTGGAACTCCTCCCGCAGCTGGGAGGAGTTGCTCTGAGGTTCTATCCTCACCATCTCCTTGTAGGTGGGCTTGAACTCGCTGGCAGGGATGCTGGTCTCCCCACACAGGCAGGCTTCCAGGATGGCGTCGTGGATGAAGACGTACTGCTCCTTTTTTGGGGGGAGGAGAGGGCTGAGCCTCTATCACTCACAAGTGACCGTGTCCCCAGCCATCCCCGACGCCCGCTCACCTCTGTCTGTATCATGTTGATCCTCCTGGAGCACAGGGTCTTCACACAGTTGTAGATGTCCACCACGCCCTCACACTCGGCCATGTCCAGCATCACGTCCAGGACGATGTAGCAGCCGGTCCTGCCCGTGCCAGCGCTGGCATGGAGGAAGAGAACACAGCACAGTCTTCCTCAGGCCACGCAGCCCGGGATGCTGGCAGGCACAGAGCAAGGTCTGTGTGGGTGTGGGCTCAACGCACAGCTCCTTGCCTGGGGAGGGGGGGGCTGCCAGGACCTCACCCACCTCCACAACCCCAGCCCGGTTCTGCCTTAAA
>NW_008610951.1:1260-2296 GCF_000691845.1 Merops nubicus
GTGGGTGAGGGCTCAACACACAGCTCCTTGCCTGGGGAGGTGGGGGCTGCCAGGACCCAAACCACCTCCACAACCCCAGCCTGGTTCTGCCTTAAACCACCCTGCCCACCACCAGCCCAGGGGCTGCCTGACCAGTCAGGGTGTGGGTGGGAGGCTCAGCACACACGTCTGGGCTGATCTTTGCTTCAACAGGCCTCTGGGATCCCACCCCAAAAGCAGGAGGAGGCTCAGCACTGAGCCCTGAGAGTGCACAGAGCTGGCCCCAGTTCCCCCCAGGCAGACCCTCGGGTCAAGGCTGTGCCCAGCAGGATACCTGGAGCCAGATGACCCAGCTCCAGAGATATCCCAAATCCCAGCAGGGTTGGACTGACAGCCAAAGACCCACTGATGCTGTGACCCCCCCCAGGGACAGAATCTCCCCTGGATCCTTTCCTACCAAGTCTATTCCAGTGGAATTTCTGGGGCTGCTGAATCACTGGTGATTAGCAGTGATTACAGGCTACAGGCACTAATCACCCTCCCTGCTGCCTGTGGATGAATACTGATGAGGCAATTGACAGGGAGAAATCAAATCCCAAATAAAACTCCCACCTCCTCATCAGCTCCTCCTCGTTTGCCCAGCAGAAGAAGAGCCATTAACCCGTGGCTGGGGGGACAGAAAGTCACCAGTCTGCTCCCAGTTCCTGTGCCCGAGTGCTGAGAGTACCCCAGGAATCAAACTACCCTACCATGACCATTAAACCATGTCCCCAGGTGCCAGATCTACATGTACAGCTGGATGCCCTCACAGTGGGACATCCAACCCCACACCCTCAGCCCCAGTGCCTTCCCTGCCTCAGGCTTTCCTCGTCACAAACCCAACTTAAACATTTTGGTTCCCCAGTTCAAGAGAGACAAGGAGCTACTGGAGAGTCCAGGGGAGGCTCTGGAGCTGCTGAGGGGCTGAAGCATCTCTGTGCCAGGCCAGGCTGAGAGCCCTGGGGCTGTGCAGCTGCAGAAAAGAAGCCTCAGAGGGGATCTGATCAGTGCTGAGCAA
>NW_008610951.1:2394-2706 GCF_000691845.1 Merops nubicus
GTGAGACTGACAGAGCCCTGGAAGAGGTGGCCCAGAGAGGTTGTGGAGTCTCCTCCCCTGGAGAGATTCCAAACCTGCCTGGATGTGATCCTGAGCATCCTGCTCTGGGGTGAGCTGCTGGAGCAGGGGGGGTTGGACAAGATGTTCCCAGAGGTCCCTCCCAACCCTTACCCTTCTGTAACTCCATTTCTATCATTCTCCTGCTGGCTATTTCAGCATCCTTCAGACCTTTCCACATCACTCAGAGCCAGAGGCCGATCACCCACCTCACACCCAGCCCGCTCCCCACCCAGGGACCACCCATACCCTCCC
>NW_008610952.1:0-370 GCF_000691845.1 Merops nubicus
GAACCCCATAAGGAGGATTTGGGGTCCAGGGATGACCCAGAGGACCCCAGGAGGAGGATTTAGGGTACGAGGATGACTTGAAGGGACACCAGTAGAAGGATTTGGGGTACAGGGGTGACTTGGGGGACCCCATGAGGAGTATTTAGAGTACAGGAATGACCCAGAGAACCCCAGGAGGAGGATTTAGGGTATGAAGATGACTCGAGAGGACACCAGGAGGAGAATTTGGACTCCAGGGATGACCCAGAGAACCCCAAGAGGAACATTTGGGGTGCAGGGATGACCCATAGAACCCCCCGAGGAACACTTGGGGTGCAGGGGTGACCCCCCAAACCCCCCGGGGTGCTCACCAGGGACCTGGTGGCCGCCG
>NW_008610953.1:0-409 GCF_000691845.1 Merops nubicus
GTGTTGCCCAGGTTGCATCCCCATAAATTCTCTCGCACAGCCAACTCTCTCAAACAGTAGATGCCCTGTTCCATGGTGTGCCATTTAGCAGGGTGCCATACCAGATCCTCTTTAGAAGGATGTCAGTATCTTATCGCTCATAGCAGTTGTTCCCAGAGGTTTCGGGTGCCATCTGCTTTCACTATATGTCAATGCCTCCATCTCTGGTCAGTGATGCCAACTGCTTGGCCTCTCTGTTGTTAAGCTCTATACCATCAACTTCAATGTTCCAACACCGCAAGAGCCAGCTAATCAAGGATTCCCCTTCGCCCCAGCCATACTCCCTTCTTACATGCCTTAACTCTTTTATAGCCATTACATTTATCACTTCCGTTTCTGAGTCACTGTCACCGTCTGGTTGTCGGGCAGC
>NW_008610953.1:578-1401 GCF_000691845.1 Merops nubicus
CGCTGGCATAGCTCAGAGTTGTTGTGAGAAAGTTTGCCAATGTTTACATACTTGTCCGGGTGAGCAGCCAACAGAATCCATTAATTATAAATATTTGCTATTTGAGAGATACTTTTGTGAATTTTCTCAGGCTTACAAAAAAAAACCTCAGCTGCGCTGATTGTCCATACTTAGCAAAATACATCACCCTACTTTACAAGTCACAATTCCACATCTGGTTCTGTCCCTGATCAACTGGGTCCTTGGCCAGGATCTTCCCCTGTTCCTGCTCCTGGGTTTCTATCCCCCACCAACTTGTCAGACCAGCTCCCCGGGGCGAGAGACGCTGTCTTGCCCAGGGCTGGGCCTCCTTTGTCTCCAGCCCCACCCCCTTCCTGGGGCAGGCCAGCTCATACCTGGGCAGGAGCAGAGAGGGGGGTTAGAGCAGTTGCAGGGGGTACAGCCGCAGCCAGGACCGGAGCAGCTGTGCCTGGGGCTGCAGCCAGAGCCAGCGCAGCCAGGACCAGATCTGCGGCTTGCAGTACAAATTTCTAATCCCCTGTCCCACAGTGAACAGTATGACAATCACATTCAAACGTATCAATCTTATAATTATCAAATACCATCTACCCCCGTGGTATTCTAGCTCAGGGAAGTGAAACTTATCAGAGGCAAAAATAGAGGCATTCCAATAGTTACCCATCCCAATCATATTTGTAAGATACATTCCAAAAACGTGTGAACAATAACTTGATCCATCTCCCCCCAGCATCCATGGCCATCCAGGGCACACAACATGACACTAGGTGAGCTAGAAAATTAACAAATAGCTGCAAAAATATAT
>NW_008610954.1:0-11559 GCF_000691845.1 Merops nubicus
CCGGCAGCGCTCAGCCCCCATGGCCGGAGCGCTGTTGTTCATTCCAGCCCGTGGAGGAGGGGGGTAAATGGGGCGTCTGGCTTCCAGAGCGTGCCCGAGGGAAAGGGCACGAAGCGAGCGAGGCTTTGCCCCCCGTGAGCAGGTTACACTCTCAAGGGCACGGGGACATGGAGACTTTTACACCACAGGCAGCAGGAGAGGGAGGGAAGAACAATTGTCCCTTCACACAGTGAAGTGCTTCACTTGGGCAGAAAATTTTGTCCAGGTCAGAGGAAGAGAGAGACAACACAAACACAGCACACCCTCTACCCAAACACCCGCAGTGACAGGCTGGTGATGAATGACAGATGTCAGCAGAGCAGTCCTGCAGCATGTTCCCACAGAAAGAGCACAAATCCAGGCGGTTCTGGGACCACACTCAGGCCAAGAGCTGTGTCCTGACATCCCAGCTCTCCACACCCCCCCTCTGGTCCTTCCCCAGCTCCTCCAGGTAGGTTATTGCTTGTCCTGCCATCAGCATGCATCACACCTTTAATTAGTTTGCCAAGTCTGTAATACAGGAATTAGCTTATCTGCTTACTCTGCCGTGGAAAAAAAAAAAAAAAAAGACTCTGGCACATTTTAAGCTCCCTAAACACAGCCCTAGAGAAGGGGGAGGATCTGCTGTGTGCAAGGAGAGGAGGCTGAAAAGACGACCCCCACTGACAGCTTCTGGGCAGAGACAGGCAGTGCAAGGGTTAAAAGAGAAGCATGAGCTGGAAATGAAGGAATGCAGCCCAGCAATGTGCAGCTGGCACCCTCACAGACCAGCCCAGCTATTCAATTGGAAAGAGAGGCAATTACCACAAGGACTGCAAAAACTTGTCAGGATTATTCAGAATCAATTAAGTGCCAGTTAACCACAAGTTCCTCAAGGGCTTTCATTCTCCTCGAGGTTGAGCGGAGGCGGAAAGCTGGGCAGGTCCCAAGAAACTCAACCCAGCAGGTGAGGTTCTCTCTGCTCTGGCTGTGCTTGGCTTGTTAATCCCCTTCGAGCACGGGATGAGCCAAAGGGTCAAGAGCTTGGGAACAGAAACCCCAGGTGATGCACGGCACTGTGGTGAGAAAGGAGACACCCACCTTGACAAACCCCAGAGGGACTCACCCCAGCCGCAGTCCCTGTCCAAGCCAGATCCCTTGGTGGGGTAACGTGGGACCCCACATGCTCCATCCCGGGCTGAAGATGTTAAAATATTGGGTCTGGAAGAGGAAAAACCCTCAGCGAGGCAAAGCAGATGGCATTGCCTACCACATCAGCCTCCCTCCGAAGGGGAAGCAGCAGGGAAGAGAAAACAAACCCCTCTACCACCCTCATGTCTAGAGGGCCCATTCCCACCCCAGGCTCTCCCAGAGGGTATCTTGGTCTTCCCTCACTGCCCATCCCCTAAACAAATCCATCACCTACAGACAATATTTCCAGGGGGTTCTGAGGGGCCCCCGTGTCTTTCCCCAGGCAGGAAGATTGGCTGGGAAAGCCCATGGGCTGCAGGGCTTGAAATGAGCCTCAACTTAGCCATGGGGAAGCCAAGGATGACTCTGCCCAGCTGTAGCAATGAAAAGCAGAGCCCTGCAGCCCCTGCAGGGACCATCCTTCTCCACCAAAAAGCTGCTCCGAGGATGGTTCCTTGCTTTCCTCTTTGAGCTGGAAGCTCCTAAATGTGCCAACCAAGAAGGTTGCTTTCTCTAGACCTTGTCTTTTCCCAGTCTCCCAGATGCTTGAGGAGGATAAGCACACACGAGAGCCAGGTTCCAGATTGTGATGCTCACACACAGCATCACAGCACCCACCCAACACCCCCTGTCCAGCTCCCCAGCCAAGCACTGGTCCAGCTCAACCTCAGGCCACGTGAGGCAGCCGTTCACCTGCACACACGTACCTTTAATGTTCAGGAAAAAAACCCAAAACTCTCAATGCCACACCCTGCCAAATCCACAAGGGATTTCACAGGGATTAAAGCAATTTTGCTGAACACTCAATCCCGTCAAAAACAAGGTAAAGAAAACTTGATGGGATAATTAAGGGATCTGCTGCAACAACATACATGATGGCACACCCAAGAGCCCTCTGTAAATAGACTTTCCCCCATCCCCAGGAGGGAGAAGCCCCCACTGGCAGTGAATGTTCTGCCATGGACTTAAAAAACCAACAGTGAAGCCCAGGAATGTACCCTGAGCTGCTGAATTACCCGTGGACTGTGAATGCTAAATCCTGCCACCAGGCTTGGTCCCTAGGTGGGAAAGGAACAGGCAAGCTACAAACATCAGGGCACTCATGGAGAGGGGGTTTGATGGATAAGAGACATAAAAACACCCTTATTCTGGAGGAGCAAAGCCCCACCCTTGCCCCCCATCCTGCCAGCACCCCAGGCACAGGGGAAGCAGGGAGCTCCCTGGTGCCTGTCAGCCCCAAGTGAGCCCCCCCAGAACCTCACCTCCATGAGAGGTGGAAACCCACTCCCAAGAGCCAATATCTCCCTGCCCAGCCAGCTCACACCTTCTTGCCCTTGTGCAGGGTCCTGCAGCTGAAATAACTCCCCTGCCTTCCCAAGATGCCCTTGAAAAGCAGAGATAATTTACCCCTAAGGTGCAGCATAAGGAGCTGAACAAGCCAGAGCTACCTGGGGTGGGATGTGCTCCTCACTGGCTTCTACAGTGAGCATCAGCCTCCAGCTCAGGCCCTAACAGACAACACTGGCACCCGAGCTAAGGGAAAAAAAGAGCAAACTCCCAGCCCTCCATCTCCCCTCTTATACCACCAGTTTTTCATTGCCTAGAAGAAAACCCTGCAAACTGTGCCCAGCTGAGCTGTGACACCTGACCAGAGGCACCCCGACTGCTGGGTCAAATTAATTAGGTCTTCAGAAGGGCATTTAATTAGAGAGGGCTCAAAGCCTGGCTCTGGGCAGTAGCTGGAAGTTGATCTGGGGCCATTATTTGAGTAAATATCTTGGTTTCTTGCAGTTTTTTGCCTTTGCTATGAGGCTGAGGCAGTCTCAGGATTTGGGTGCTTTGAGAAACTTTGCCCTGTTTTTCTTTAAGTGCCTCCAGAGCTGCACTCTGCGATTTCAGTGAGTTGTGAGGAACAGCTCCCAGCGGTGACGTTAAAAAGTAAACAGAAGCACAACCCGTGATGCCCACAAAGCACGTCAGAGGGTAACAGCACCACACAGGCATCCACCAAGCAGCCGAGCAGGGCAGCAGAGGTGAGGCACTGCCCAGCAGCACATTGCTCAGCTGCTCGGGGTGCGTTCTGCTGCCAGAAGAATGTGCTGTTAACACCATCCTCTGCATCCGATGCTGTTAAACGAAAGGAATTGCACAAGTATGCAAACTTACCTCCCTGGGAGTGGGGGAACAGAACAGGTTTGAGTGACACTTGGAGTGACACCTTCATGCCACTGTGCAGTTTCTTCTTCAAACTGTTATGAAGGAACTTTATATAAGACAATCCAGGGATGTGCACGGGCATTTTTTGAATTCTTGTGATCTCTTACAACAAGTGACCCGTGGCCTTGGGGTGCCACAGCAGCCTGATGCCCAGGTCCCAGGTGATCAGCAGGGAGGAGAGATGGAGGGAAGAGCTTTGCTGAGTTTCAAAGCCCAGATTTCCAACACTGAAACTGAAAATCCAGCTAAAAATCCAGCTTTGTAGGTGCTGTCCTGGAAGGAGCCTCTGTCTTTGCCCCGGAAGCTCAGTCAGAGGTGAGGGGGTGTCCATCTGGCCTAATGACCTCCTCTTCCTTGCCTGCGTCCCTGAGCAAGCCAACACCTTTGCATTGCCCCCTTCACAAAGCTCCAGAGTTCCCAGTGAGCCTCTTCCTTCCTCCCTTTCCCCCTTAACATCTTTCCCATAACAACCCTGCACGCTCAGCTTTGCCAGGTCAGGAGCCTGATGCCAGCCTTGCTGAAAACAGCTTCATCTCCTCAGACTCCCCCGTTTCCCTGCAGGAGTTTCTCCTGCTGGCACCCCTGGGTGACCTGCTGTGGGCTCTCTGGGGCCGTGCAGCCCTGCACCAGGCTGTCCTTGTCCCAGACCCGGGCTCCTACTCTCCACAGCAACCAAAGGCAGAAGATCTGCAGCCTTGGCGTGGGACCTTTGAGTGGGATTTTCAGAGTTTCTGGTGTATGACAATGTGTCCCCCTCCCCCAGCGAGACCTGGCCCCTCTTGGCTTCACACTGCAGCAAATTTATGAGTGCTGTCAAACCAACAAAGAGAAACAGAGATCCCCAGGCAGCTCAGTCCCCACCCCGGGCAGAGCAATGCTTTCCACATGCTGGGCTTCCCTGGCGAGGTCTTGGAGGAGCTGCCAATGCTCCTCTCCACTTCATACAATTCAAGGAAGTGAAGCAAATTGCACTGACACCCCGGGGCCAGATCCCATCAACACAGGCATAAACGCAGAGGGAAACAGTGCAATAGCCCAGATTTAAAAAGAAAACAACAAAAAAAAACCCCAACAAAACTGCTCAAAAAGTCTTTCTACTAAAGCAGGATGGCAAATCATGGTGCTGACAACCCCATCCCTGCGCCGCACCCAAAAAACCCACACAGAAATCAAGTAACCAACCACAAACAAAAATATCCCACCCTGAATCTTGATTCTCAGAGGTGGAAAGAAGCCAGAGGCTTTATGAAACAAACGTGGTTCCCTTACTGTTGCAGCCCTGGCAGGGACCGTGGTGCCTGGGAACCACAAAGCAGAGAGAGAAAGAGGCACATGGGGAAAAGAGGAGGAAAGGTGATAGGCAGTTGAAAAAGGATAGGAGGAGGGAAGAAAAATGGCACATTCCAGTTTTATTTGCAAGCAATAGGTTGTGTCTTCTCCTATCTGCCTTCTGTAAAGGTGTAAGTCTTAGGAGAAGTTCTGGACCCTGTCCTAGTCCTCTCCCAGTGTATGCTGGTCACACAGACCAAAGAAGACCACAGGAGAGTCCAGCACAGTGGAAAGGGCTAATGGCCAGCTCTGGAGGCTTTTGAGGTCCTTTCATGGCTGGTATCCAAGCTATTAAACCGTTCTGCTCCTTTCTCTGCTTCTCCTACCTTCCCAGATTCAAGATGGATCTCCATCTAACATAGGAGAAACTTCCTGAGGCAACAAGGAAAAGGTGGAAAGCACGAAGGTTTCGTTTGCTGTGAAAATGATCATCACCAAAGCAGCTTTCAGCTCTCAGCTTGGTGGAGGGCACCTTCTGGGAACTGACACCGAGGTCCTAACCTCGATCCTGGTGCTGTCCCAGGGCTGAGTAATGGTTTCCACACCACAGCCCAAGCCTCTGTGGACAATTTCAGGCAGAGGGTAGCTGGTGGATGCCCATGGCCCATGGGCAAAGTCATTCTCTCATGAAACCATTCTTGCCCTCACAGCTCTGGGCCAAGCACCCTGGTCACCCACTGCACTGTGCCTTCCCTGGAGCCCATCCAGGACTGGAGCCCAGCCTTTTGTTCAGCATTCGACCAGTTCTGCAGAAACCCCTCAGGGCTCTGGGCAGCAGGCACTGCAAAGCCCAGAGCAGAGGACAGTCCTGCCGTGGCTGGGAGTGTTCAGTAGCACTTCATGTCCACAGAATGGCTCTGGGCTGCTGCTGAGGCTGCACAGGGTGAGCTTCACGTTTTTAGGGTTGTGCTGAGACTCTGAGCTGAAGACACCTCCGAGCAGTTGCAGCCAGCAGATTCCTGGGTCTGCCAGAGCCTGGCCCCAGACCCCAGCTCCATGCTCCACCCAGGCAGGGGCAGAAGCAGCTTCTCATTTGACAATTGATTTTAAAATGACTGTTTGGCTGAATGACTGGAAGGGATTTAATGTAACCTGACATCTCATCTGGCTTTTGCTCTGGGACTGCAGCCTGGAAATGATCCTTTTTTCCCCCTCTAGGGACCACAAAGTTTCTGGCCACACAAGGACCATGGCACTGACCTCAGTCTCAGGTGAAAGATGTTGTTTTCAGAAGCCAAGCACCTTTTTCTTTCTCCATCAATCCCAGCTGGTTGTCAGAGGGATTTTTGCAATAATCTGCTTTCATCCGTGCACTATTCACACCCCCCTCAGCACAGCTCCCCAGGCACCGTGCTGAGGGAACAGCCTCTCCTCAGAGGTGAAGTCTGGACACGCTCCCACTCCCCTCCCAGCGAGACCAGGAGGAGCAGCCGAGAGGTGCTGCAGTGGTGCTGAGGTGACACCAGCACTGCCACCACTCTGCAACCCCAGCCCAGCAGCACCAGAGCTGCAGGAGCCAGGGCAGAAGGGGACGGGGAACGCTGCTTCTAGAGCCCCCAGCAGGACCGACTCCTGGCAGTATCTAACCTGGTTTTTGGGGTTTTTTTTGGTTTGTTTTTTTTTTTTTTTAATTAAATCCAGGAGAATTACCTAGAGGAGGAGATCTGAGCTGAGCACATTCACTTTTCCTGCATGGACTTCAGCTCGATTACTTCTGATTTACATAAAAATGAGGAAAATAGCACAATGGCCAGTCACTGGATGCTCTCAGTCAATGTCCCTGCACTGATGTCAAAGCTACGTCCCCAGTTTACACCCGCTGGGAATTTGGCTCATTAGATGTGATTTGTTTTGCAAACACAACGCTGGGTATCTGCTGAAGGGTGAAGCTGAGGTCTCCTGCTCAGTTCTGTCACCTGAGGATGATGTTGCAATCTGATTGATTTTAACTAATGTAATATTCATGCCTGGGTAAGTAGCAAAGAGCTTGCAAGGACTGGTAAGGCCACGGGGTCTATCTAACTCCAAAATCTGCTGGCTATATGGAGCTCCTGGTGTCTGGCTTTGTTTGTTTCAAGGATTCAAGAGAAAAGGTGTTATTTTCCTACAAATATTTCTGCAAAATATACCAGGCCCTGGCCTTGAACTTCAGCACTCAAACAAGGGAAGAACACTCTCCTTTCCTCGCCCCTCGAGGTCACCTCACTCAGCCCCACCTCTGACCTCACAGTATGTTGGGATTAGCCATATCTTGCCTATTAAGTCTCCCTTCAGAAGCCACATTTTCTCCCTCTCCCTGGTTCTGGACAGTCTGGGTCTCCTTAACAAGTTGTTAGCAAAAGAATAATTTTATTTTCCTGCAAATGACAGGAAGAAAGAATGAAATCCTTCCTAGGTGATGTACAGAGATCAGATCGTGCTGGGGCAGAAGGCTTTGTGGTCTTCATGGACGTCAGGGTTTCATGTGGCCACCAGAACTGTGTTCTGCCCCTGACGTGTTGGTGGGGCTGGGCTATGGATCACCAGAGTCTTCATGTCTACCTTGACTAAGACCCTGGGCAAACATTCAGGACTGAACTTGCAAGTCCTTGAGATGGGATAAAAGTGAAGTGTTCTCCTAACACCAGGCCCAGTTCCTGGCCCACAGTCAAGCTCAATTCATTGAAGTCAGTGAAGGAAATCAGGGCTGCATTAATCCTTCTGCTTCAATTGAACGAGAACAATAAACACTGCAAGAGCCAGCAGAAGTTTTGTGTGAATAAGGATTTAGGATTTGGTCTGAAATGCCAGAAAAGGTGTTGACGTTTTTTGAATCTTGCTCCTCTTGGTGAACGTCCTTTTGGTGTAACATGACAATGGGACAATACTTCTCCTGATGGTCACCTCCCTTGGGGAACACAGGCATGCTCCTCTGCTCTCTGTTCTCCAGCCAGGAGTGGGGGAGAGGTGAGACTTTCCTGGTGCATTTATGAAATCCAATTAAACCCATGCCTTGGTTTGCATTGCAGCCAGAGCTGTGCTGCTGCATCCCACCACAAAACAGCTAACAGGGATCTTGGTCCTGCTTATCTCTGTACACCCCATCCTGCAACGGGCAGTGGGAGCCTAACGGGGAACAAACTCAGCGTAGAGGAAGAGGAGGGACCCACCTCTCTGTGTAATGCCCACAAGGCTCATGACATGCAGGGTGGAAAGGTCCCTGGAGCCAAACTGACTTGGATTCCCAGGTGAAAAGCTGCCTGAGATGCTTCTGTCCATGCTGATCTCAGCGCAGAAGCCCAGACCCTCACCACCACCTGCTCTGCGTCCTCAGGGCTCCTGACTGCCCGTGGTGCCATTCCCTACCCTCTGCTGGGCCAAGTGCACCAGCACATCTCAGCAAGCAGAGAACCTCAGCTGAGAAACAAAAACATTAGCCACAGTACTAGAATGAAGTTTTTTTCCTTCTTATCCTCTAGCTTCATTGAAAAGCTTCCCTAGAGAACTCGCAGAAGTAGCATTTTCAGTTTTACCCCTTTCTTTGAAAGAAAACGCATTCCAATGAAGAGCAGAGCCAGACAGGTTTGTTTAACGTCTTCTCCCAAGGTTTAGTCCTGCTGTGGACTCTCCAGCATCTAATAAAAAAGGCATCTGCTGACAAATGGGTTGTCCATTCAGCTGTTGGAGAGGAGGGGGAGTTGTCTGCAGGGGCTCTCTGCTCACAGAAAAGAGCAAAACCCAAAGCTTCCAGCAAAGTCTGGGCAGCACATGGACCTCCTGCAACGGGTCGGATGTGAGGAGGAAAACTTGCTGTTGTTTATGCAATAAATCTTTTATTCTCCGTGGGGTATTTTCGATGGAATGGAGATACCTTAAAGATGTTTATACTTCCCTGAAAGCCAGGGAAGCAAAGATATCTGAGCCATCTAAGTTACTCGAGAAGCAAGTTGTTCTGCAAGCACAGTTCCCTCGCTCGCCAAGCGTTCTTCAGAACCGTGTGTGCAGGCTGCCTTCTGCCCCTGGGAGGGAGCACGGTGTATCAGCCCCCGCAGACGCCAGCACACCCGTACGGAGTGTCTGCACTGACCCCAGGGGAGGGTGGATGGTGCCCCTGCGCTCCGAGGGCTGTGCATTCAGAGGTAGAATAATGAGCTTTCCAAGTCGCCTGGCTCGGCTGCGGGGCTGCGACGCTCTCCGCTGCTCCAAAGCTGTGGCACTCCTGGTGTGCAGTGTGAAGCCACGTTACCATCCACACCAGCAGCTCCAGGGACCCCTCCCAGACACAAAGAGAGCTTCAGCAGCCCGGTACCGAGTTCTTCTGCTTGTTTGGTCTCCCATTTCTCCATTCCCCAGGCCTGTGGCAGGACGTGTGGCCGTGGCACTGTGCAGGAAACCTCGGCTCCGCCACGGACTCCCTGCCTGGCATTAGCAAGAGCAGCACCTGGCTTCGTGCCGTGGACCCCCCTGCCCTGTAAAACCCAGAGAACTGGAGCCCCCGTGGTGCTAGAGGGCCCTGCTGAAAGCTGGCACACATTACTCTTGCTGGAAAGCAGCGTCCCACAGCAATAGCTGCCCTGCAGCGAAGACCAGGCTCTCTGGGCTCCCTCCCAGCACAACTGGCCCTTTCCCCGTGGCCTGTGGCAGTAGCCCACCCTCCTCAGCACAGCCACCCCAGAGCGTGGCATACACACGAGCTGCAGGGAGCAGTGAAGTGAGGACTGTGCGGCTGTGTTAGACTTTTAAGCCGCTCAGAGCTAATCCTGCTTACTTCTCATTCCTTTTAATTAGCCTTCATTAAGGACCGATACATCACAACTCACTTGCTATGAATAACTATTAATCAAATAGGGTATCAGCTCCAGCTAATTGCCCATATTTGTTCTCTTTTATTCCCTGCACTAATGCCATCCTGCCTTTGTAACCCGTCCCTGGTGTAACTGGCTCTTGAGCAAGGTGAGGCTCTCAGGTCTGCGCTGGGCAGGCAGGAGCAGGAGCCCCTGGGCTGGATGGGACCACGTCTCCATGGCTCATCACCACACCAAATATATTTAGCCTCACAACCTGTTTTATAAGATTGGCTTCACTGCTGGAAAACCAGAGTTGATGCTAGAGTTGATGCCAAGTCCAAGAGAAGGATTTTCAGAGGCAAAGGTTTCCTAGGGCCACAATCCCACCTCCAGACTCACCCATGGACTGGACTTGTTCTCCCCGTGATCTCTCCCTTGTTAAGAACCATACTCCTAATAAGCATCTTTGTAAAAGAGAGGACAAGAATAGAGCAGAAGAACAGTTTGGTTGGAAGGGACCCGCAACAATCACCTAGTCCAACTGTCAGTATTGTCACCCACCCTGTGTGGAAGGAAGAACAACCCTCTGCATGTCCTTCTAGGTCCCTTCCAACTCCAGATATTCTATGATTCTAGGATATCATCTGTGCAACATGGAATATTTTGCATCAACCTTTCACAGCAGTTTTGTGGCACTTGCACCATTCTTCTGGAGGAGAAAAATGTTTGGTTTATCGTACAGCTGCAGCCTTTGTCATAGCCAAAAAATGGACTTCCAGTTCTGGTGCTCTGCATCCCCCTGAAGTAAAATGGTCCTTTCAGCTCCAGCTCTGCCCTGGGAGAGTGCTCCTTCCAGCTCACCGTGCTTTAAAGTAACTATAGAGTCTGCTGAGGGGGAAAAGAGAAACAAGTTGCTGTCTTTCCAGCAAACCCACCAACCCCAACAACGTAGGGAGCAAAAGGTTTTACAGACATCACCCATGAATGGGCAAACGTGCCCTAAGCAATGGGAAAAAAAGGAAAATAGACTTGTTGGGCAATTAACAGATGGTTTCATGTGAAGAACTATGCTCTAGAGAAGAAAAAAAATCATTTTTCTTTTGGGGATTAACACCAACAAGTAAAAAGACATTTCTAAAGAGTCAAGTTGGCCAAAATCCCTGTGAATAGAGCACAGCCTGTACTCCAGCTGTGTGTGTCTTTTTTCCACACTAGAATTTCTTTCTCCACAGTCATTTCTTGGGGCGCATCCCCATTTTTCTGGGTAGGAAATCTGTGCCCAGGCTGTAAAATTCTGGTACTGTCTGAGGTTACCTGGAGTTTTGTGCCTCTGAAAGACTCTTCTGCATCCAGTTTTGCCTGGTTACTTAACCACAGCCCATGTCCTGCTTTTCAACCCAGCCCAGCCTCAGCACCTCTTTAGCCCTGCAGGACCCCCGTTGCTTTCTCCCCCCTCTGTGCGGCAGGTGGCAGAGGAAGCAGCACCTCTAGGGGAAGGTCCCCTGGAAGGAGAGCAGAGGAGGAAGGGAACAGCGTTCCATGGCATCGCCGGAGGCTGGTTTATGACCTCCCAGGGGTGGCGAAGGCTGCATTCCCCGGCTCTAACAGAGGGGGCCGGGGCTGATGTTCCCTCAGCTGGAACACAGATGAAAAAAAAAAAAGCATCAGGTTTCCTAGGACCACACTCCCATCTCCCTGGGCAGGTGATCCTCCGGCCCCCGCATCCCTATATATACAGGCTGTCCCCCTGCTCCCTCTCTGGGCGCAGCCAGCGCGGCAGCAGTTGCCTGGAGGCGTGGGCAGGGTCAGCCCCCGCAGCCCCCAGCCCCATGATGTGGGAGCTGCGATCCATCGCCTTCACCCGCGCCGTCTTTGCGGAATTCCTGGCGACGTTGGTCTTCATCCTCTTCGGCCTGGGCTCTGCTCTGAACTGGCCCTCAGCCCCCTCCCCGACCACCCTCCAGATCGCGCTGGCTTTCGGCCTGGCCATCGGCACGCTGGTCCAGGCCCTGGGGCACGTCAGCGGAGCCCACATCAA
>NW_008610954.1:11744-15061 GCF_000691845.1 Merops nubicus
GGTTCGGCCCTGGGCTGGGCTTGGAAGGGAGCAGGACTGGGCAGGGCTTTTGGGAAGGCTGAGCGATGAAGAAGAGTTTCTTGGGGGCAGCAGAGACCTTTATTTAACGCTGGGGAGGAAGCCACTGTCGGCGGCAGGCCAGCACCGTGAGCCTGCTGTGCCAAGGGCCCTTCCAGGAGCAGGGACGCAGGCAGGACTCCAGGCTGCCTCTTCTGCCTTTTAGCAGTGCCACTATTTACAGGCTGCTGGGCCAGGTTCCCAGCCACGAGGATGTTACAATGTGGTGGGGGGAGAGAGGGGAACTTGGGTCTAAGTCCCAGCTTTTCATTAGGTAGCACTGCTCGTTAAGTTGGGTCCCGTTGTGGAGGGGTGGCCACACCAGATCCAGCCACTCATCCCAGTGCCCAACACGGGTGGGTGCCTTGGCAGTGCCACCACGCAGAGCCGGGAGCACCACAAGGATCCCAGACTGCTTCCAGATACACAGGGACAAAGGAAAACCAACAGACCTTAGGAAGCTGTGATGGGACTCCCCAGTGTCATCCCAGCCTCCGACACCCCCTTCCCCACTGACCCACGTAAGGAAAAGAAGGAAGAAACACATGAAAGTCAGGGAGGGGTTCACTGTCCCCCCACCCCCTGGGATGGGCACAGGGATGTCAGGACCAGCGTCACCCCAGCAGAGCAGTGAGGGAGGAGGCAGCAGAGCTCGGGAAGCAGCACACGCAGATGCCCTTGCTGGCAGCAGGGAGGCCCTGCCAGGACCCAGCTTCCTGCCAAGGAGATTAAGAGGGTTGTGAAAAAAGGATTGTGGACTAATCTGAACAAGATTATTTAGGCTGATAATAGCTGAGGTTTAATAAACCCAACAAAGCAAGCAGGAGTTTTAGGAGAGACTTCCAAAATACCCACCTCTGTTGTTTTACAACTTAAGCCACCTAAAATAGGGATTGTGGTGTTTAGGTTTGTTGGGGTTTTTTTGGATGAAAACCCACCAAGGAGAAATAAAGCTCCAGAAAGCAGAGCTGTGGTAGGGGGTCGGGGGGCAACCAGGCACAGCTTCAGAAAAAATCTGCCAAATTCAGCCCAAAAAGTGTGGGGAGGAGGAAGGGAATTTTTGGGTTTTTTTTAAGGCTAAAATATTTCTTTTTGACATTTTCAAAATGCAATTTGTAAACTTTTCCAAAAGGCATTTTGCATTTCAATTACAAGGAAAAGAAAAAAGAATAAACGTTCCTAGGGTGAAGAGTGGGGGAAATATACCCAAAGAAATGCCAATAAAACATTTCCTGCCAGGTCACTCAGGTATTACCCACTGACTCACTTTTCTTTCTACCTGAGAAATTTTTCTTCCTTTTCATATTGGTGCCAAAAATCTCACCTCTTTCCTTCATCCGGGTTTGGGTCTGTCCGATTTGGGTTTCCCTATCCCCATTCCCAGTCCAGTCACCAAACTTGTCAGTCCCTGAGACACATTTTTCCTCCTCTTCCAGCTGCACAACGAGACAACGACAGGACAGGCAGTGACCGTCGAGCTCTTCCTCACCCTCCAGCTGGTCCTGTGCATCTTCGCTTCCACCGACGAGCGCCGGGAGGACAACCTGGGCTCTCCTGCCTTGTCCATCGGCCTCTCTGTTGCCGTGGGGCATCTCCTTGGGGTGGGTAGAATGGGCTAAAACTCAGCACTTCTTAGGTTGCCTTTGTGTTCATGCCCAAATCCTGCTTGGCTGCAGGCTCCAGGGTGGACGAGGGATCTGGGACTCGTGGTGCCTATGGCTTTCCAGTGGATAGAGGAGAAAAATCCCACCAAAGCTATAACAGAGCCATGGCCTGAGCTCAGCTTTTACAGGGCATGAAAAAATTTAACTTGCTGGGCTCTGCCACTCCTTGAGTCCTGTGGGGAGCTCCAGGGATCAGTGGAGTCTTCTGTCCTGGAATGAAATGTGTTAGAAACTGAGGCACTCCAGAGCATGATAAGACTGGGAAGGATTTGGGATGGACACCCAGGGAGATCCCTCCTGGATGTCAGACAGCAGCCCCTGACACTCCCAGCCTCTCGTGCATTAACCTAGCGATGCTTGCACCTCATCTTCCACCCTTAATGCTCTGCAAGCCCACGTGTCCATGGGGCTGTTCTTCTACCCTCGGTGGCAAGGAGCAGGAATTTGCTCCAGGACTAGGCACAGCAGGAGCTTGTCCCTGCAGTCCGTGCTGTGCTGCAGGGCACATCACCCATGGGTTGCACCATGCCCAGGACACGTGTGCACACAGAAGATGTTCAAATATGGACAAGGCAACCCTGTTGACTCAGAGGCTGGAAGCTGCTAACATCCCTTTTCCTGGAACAGGCACACAGGAGGGTGGAACGTCAGCTCAGTGAATGAATCCTGCTAATAACACACCAGGATTTTTTAAAATGTGCTAAAAGGGCTTAATGCTCCCAATAAGCTTTAGGTGTTTCTCTGCAGATCCGTTACACCGGCTGCTCCATGAATCCAGCCAGATCTTTTGCCCCTGCTGTGATAGTTGGAGACTTCAGTGACCACTGGGTAAGAAGTCAGGTCTCTGTGTTGTGCTGGTAGGAAGAGCCCCCCAGACTACCAATATTCCTCAAACCTCACAGAGCCAGGCAGATTCCTGGTGTTTCCATGCTGGATTCCCAGTGGGTGGAGAGAAGTAGAGATCAGCAAAAAGAGGTGGGGCTGCTGGGTGCTTAATTGGCTTATCTCAGCAGGGTACATTGCAACAGGGAGAGGGTGTGTGGTTTGCTGACTGTGACTTAGCAAGAGAAGCAAAACTAATGGAGAATGGAGCTCTTCTTGCTAGTCCTGGGGACTTTTTCTGGTTCCAGCTGGATCTAGACACATTTTCCACAAGCTGCTTTGGGGAACACTCCCAGGCATTTCCACCTGCAAAGACCACGTTGAGAGCCAGAGCTGGGGTGGTTCAGGCTGATGTGCTCAGAGGTGTCCAGCCTAAGCTGGTAGCCTCCTCCTTTCTATAGCAATACGTAAATAGGTAGGAAGACACTTCTCCAGAGGAACCCAAATCATTAATCGTGCTCATGATGGGCCTCTCATTAATGAAGGTCACACAGCTCTCAACAGAGGAGGAAAGACAGAAAAGGATGGCTAGGTGTATTCAGGCAGCAATCGATGGGAGTTCAGGTCGACACTGATGGCCAAAGCAGAGCAACCTCTTCAGTTTGCTCCCAGTGCACACAGGGTGGGGAGGACCACAGGCCCCCTGCAGAGATCCTGGCTCCTCTCCATCCTCCAAACTCAGGCTGGTTTTTGCTCATCCAGTTCTTCTCTTTC
>NW_008610954.1:15075-41223 GCF_000691845.1 Merops nubicus
CCCGGGTCTTCTGGGGGGGGCCCGTGGTGGGGCCAGCAGCAGCCTCCATCATCTACAATTACATCCTCTTCCCGCAAGCCAAAACCTTCTCGGAGAGACTTGCCATCTTCAAAGGCTGCGAGCCGGAGGAGGACTGGGCGGAGCGCGAGGTGCGGCGGCGGCAGTCGGTGGAGCTGCACTCCCCGCAGAGCCTGCCGAGGGGCATGTCCGAGAAGGTGTAGCCAAACCTGCCCCCGGGCCGGGAGAGGGGCTGCGGAAACTCTGGCGTCCCTTTCAGAGACCGCGCTCGTTCAGCTGAGCGCTTCACCTCTCCCCAGTCTCCCTTCGTTTCTGCCGGGGGACTGAAGCTGCCTCACCTCCCGGGGAGATGCGTGGTGATGCTCCTGCCCACCTCCTGTCACCCAGCTCTGCCCACGGCCGACGGCTTTCTGATGCTGCGGGAAAATGCCTTTAAACCAAAACCACCAGCGTGTAGCAACAGGAGCGAGGAGACCGGGACCCTGCCCTGGGGCAGCTCCTTCCACGGCCCCCCGCAGGAGCAGCGCTCGGTGCAGTTCGCTCCGCGGCGCAGGGTTGTTATTGCAGCCGTTTGCTGGGCGTGGAGCTTCCCACCCGATGCCTCACTGGGCTCCACTCGGCTGCCTCCCTTTCCTTCTCCCTGCCCGGCACGGGGAACCAAGCTGCCCTCTGCCACCTCCACGGGACACGGGCATTGGTGCTCACAGAGCCTCTGTCCTGAGAAGACAGGACTGGGAGCGTGTCCTCGAGTCCCTGCTGACCCCACTGGGGAGCTCTCGCCACAGCTCTCTCCTCTGACAATGAGAAAACTCCTGATTTTCAGCCCAAATTCATCCACAGTTCATTTGCTCTTGGACCAGTGTTTTCCTTTAGCCTCGATGCTTCATCTCTCTCCCTAGTTTCTGTTTTATTTCCTCTGTTTCTGCTCCACTCTGAGTAACACAAAGTGTTTCAGATGTGACCTTCTCCATCACTTGCTTCCCACAGCCCAGACCTTCTCATGGCTTGTCACACCAACCCACCCCACTCTTTTATTCTGTGTCAGGACATGGTTACGGTCCCCAGGATAGTCACTGAATTGGGGTTGTCTTTGGGATGCAACTTGGCTCTTTCAGCTATTCTTTCAATCCCATTTCTATTGCTTAGCCTGTAAGTCACACGTCTCCAGCATGACAACCTAATGCTTGTCTCAGCTGGTGACATCTCCCCAGCATTGCACCTTCACAAAATGCCACCACCACTTCCAGGCTTTTTCTGCTAAGGCTGTTAATGGAAATAGTCAATAAGAGTGGACCCAAATCATATGAAACGTTACTGATTATTTTCCTCCCTCTGTTTTGACATGAGCCACCACCAAATGATGCTCTTCTCTTCCTCTTTGGCCACTGTGCTCTGCCTGTACCAGTCTCCTCCTCCTATTGAATTAATAATTTCCTCTGTTCCTCAAATGCGTGCTAGTGGCTGTTGCTGGAAACAAAAGGAGTAAACAAAGCTTTGATGTGCCCCAGACAAGGTGTTATCATGGTCTTCATTGCACCACACCAAGTGAGGCTGAGAGGACAGGAGCTCCTGCATCAGCTCCTCGGGCTGTCACTGGCTGTCCCCAATGCCACTGCAAAACAAGGGGAGAAACTGTCACAGATACCAACCTTTATTTGCTGCAGCCAAGGATCCCTTTCTGCCCAGGAGAACCTCAGTGCAGATAGCCCCAGAAGGCTGCCAGTGAAGCACAGCAGGTCTAGCGCTTGTTTAACCCATTCTCTGCCACAGCAAAAATGTTGATTCTGGTCCTCCACCGTGTTCCCTCCACGGCACAGGAACTCCTGCAGTTATTTCAGGAAAGGCTTTGCAAGAAAATCTGTCTGTCCTCAGCAATGGGAATTAAAATTGTGTTTCAAATCAACCAGAGTGTAACATTGTATTTAAATCACTGAATAGTTGTAGAACTAGTTTGCATTTTTGTTACTTTTCAAAGGAAAACAAATCCACCTTTGCCAGCAAAACTGAGAGAAACTTACCCGCAAGTTACCATGGCAGTGTTCTGCTGTGTAAAGTACCATACAGCTGAGCCTCTTTGTGTGTGAGTGTGATGTTCAAGCTAATTACACGTCTCTTTTCCTTCAGACCTAAGTGTTTTAATTTATTATTTGCCCTGACAATGTTTAAACTCGACCTAAACTGCACAGTGCCCAAAAATGAGTTCTAATGTCTAAAAATTCCTGTACTTTTTCAAATAAAGTGCTTAAAATTCACTTCTACCCACTGAATTAGTACACGTGAATCAAATGATGACACATTTATGGTCATATAATATATAAACACTCACAAAAAGTCACCTCCCAGACCCGACCTCCCACAGCCACCAGTGCAGCCCAGCCCAGTCCAGCTGTGAGGGCAGCTGCCTCGTGCCAGCGACCTGGTGATGGGCAAAAGTGACAGGAAAGGAACAACCCCCACCCTCTAAACAGAGACCCATACAATAAAGACCATTCTCGCTTCAGCACCCCTCGGATGCTGCAGTTTCTAACCTGGCCCAGCCTGCCAGTGTTAACACGAAGCCATCTCACTCAAGCAGATTCCCGGATGGCTAAAGGAGCCCCGAGTCCCCTCGAGTCAATGAGGAGCATGAATTTACCTGCTCTGCAGAGCTGTGTCATGGGCTGCAACGACACTTCCAAAACTCGCACCGTCAGGAAACCGAGCCAGTCATTCCAGATTTACACCAGGACAACTCAAATTAGAGGGCAGGATCAGCAACCCAGAAATCAGAACTGCCACAGAGCAACCTACAACCCCGCTGCATGGGTAACCCTTGCCATGGCAGACCTCAGCAGGAGTCCTCTGAGCCAGGATTTGAAGCCACCCTGTCCACGACCTCATGACTCCACAACAGACATCTGCAATATCTATTGCACCACACATCAGCCCGTGTCAGCTTCATCACGGACCTGTGATAAATAATACAACCAAGAAATCATAATGAAAAGCTCTGTACAACATGTCTCAGGTCACAATGCCATCCAGATTCCTCTCTGTTATGTTATATATGGCGCTTATAGGTGCTTTGGAGCCTGGTTGTGCTTTGAGTTCTCCCCTGCCTTGACACAACCAAACCACCTCCACTGCAGAGCTGGTCCCTGCTCTCCAGCTCCACACCTTCCCGTCCCAGGAGGAGGCACGGCAGGGTGGCACCAAGGACAAGAGGGCAGATTGCTTTCCCAGCAGCAGCTTTCTCCCCACATCATTTCAGCTTTGTTCCTAAGCATGCTCCTTGCAGTCTTGAAAGGAGAACACCAGGGTGAAGAAGACACTTCCATGGCAAACACGCTTCAAGTGGAAAAACACCACTGCCCCAAGCACAACTGCATCTGAATCCTGAGGACACCGATAACCAGCTGCTGGCCCCTAAGAATTCCAAGTATTTCTCTGGATGAGCAGAAATGCAGCCTCCTGATGTGGCTGGTGCACGTGGCTTGGCTGGAAAGGGCAAGACCTGAAAATCAGGACATCAGGGTTTCAAGCCCAGCTTCCTCCCTGGGTGATCTCAGACAGGTCTTTTTTCTAACCAGCCCTTTGCTTTCCCTGCTACACATTATTATCCCCATGTCACAATTTAATGATTTCAATGCAGATTCATTATTTAGGATGCTGGCATTTCCATGTGGGTCAGAGCAGCCCCAAAGCGTTGCACACCTTAGTCAGGTAAATTCCAAGCAGAGAGCAGAGCAATGCTGTCATTAAGCACCAACACTATTCCTCATTTAAACAGCATCAGCCCAGGTTACAGGCCCACGGGCTACAAGGTCACTGAGACCACCCAGCTCAGCACAGCAGCCACCAAGGGCTGCAGGACAGCTTCAGGACCAGCTTCTCCAGCCAAAGCGGTGGGATGGCAGCAGGGGACAGAGACACCCCCAAAGCCAAACTCATGGGTTTTTGCTTCAAAGCAGGGCCGGGTCTCTAGGGGAAGCAAAATGCTCCTTGCTGCAGGGCAGGAGAAGGTGGAAACACCACCAGCCTCCGGCCAGCAGAGCAATCCCTTTAAAGAGAGCACAAGCAGATGGTGGTTTAGATAAGAGAAGTCCTTGAAAGCCTCATCTGAAACATCTGTACCGAGACACCAAGTTGCTCTAGGAAGCAAGTGAGGCTTTGTCCTGATCCCACCTTTCCTTACCACCACAGCAAGAAGCAGGCCCAGGAACCGAGGACAAGGAGGGGAAAGTTTCCTACTTCTTGCTCTACTTTTAATTCCCAGTGCACGTGATTTTTTTCCCCCATCAGTGGCTTGCTGCAAACTCCCAAAGCTGAGCCAGCAAGTAACACCCATTCTCTTAAAAATAAACTAAGCCAAACTTTCTCCTCTGGCCTTCTAATCCCAGCTAATCACAGATTCCAGCAGAAGCGGTTGTCTCCTGTTATTATTCCTGCTTGTAGTATCGTGCCAGTTTTAAGGTACTTGGTCAAGATACAGAGCCAGGTGAGGGGAAAAAAGCAAAAACGAGCTGGTCTGGGTCTCAGCAGCATTTATAATCCAAACTTGGCTGCATGCAACACCATCTTCTGGGCCTTGAGGTCCAACTCAGAGCTGAATTCCTCAGAAATCTGGGCTGCCACAGAAATAACTAATTAAGAGCAGCCCCATTCAGGCTCAGAAAATGAAATCAGCAAACTGGGGACGACAAGGACCAACACACGTATTCAGCTAATAACACACACGCCTCTGTGGGCGAGGCAGAGCCTCGGGAGGGCCCCAGGCGAGGATGAGGCACCAGCTGCCTTCCTCCCACACAGGCACCCTGCATCTCAACCCAGCAGTGGGCCTGGGTCCTTGTCCCCCACCAGCACATCGTCCCCAAACCATGTGGCCCTGCCATTGAGTGGTGGATGTGGATGATTTTTGGCTGTGTTTTCTGCTGATGCCAGTGAGGAGGAAGAGGAAGAAGAACACAGCTAAACCTGCTCTCCTTGCAGAAAGCCTCCTTGTCTTATTTCCTCCAAAAGCCTGGGGTGAAACAAGGTATGAATGACCCTGCCATAGGTGTCCTTCTGTCAGCAGGGATCTGCGCAATTCCTTCTCAACATCTTGCCCAATTCAGTTCAATTTGAAACATCAAAGCCACTTTCAGTTCATACAAGGTCCTTGGAGGGCATGCAGCCAGGGAGAGGAAAAGGAGCCTTCCCAACACCTGCTCAACATGGTTAGACATCAGAGAAGCCAAGCAGGAATTCCCCAGTGAGGAAAGTCTAGCAAACAGCCTCGGGAAAAGAGCTTTTGCGTGGCATGTTGTTAGAGAAGCATCTTGTTGCTCTCTGCAAGTTTTCCCCATTGTTTCCAGCCCTACTTGGTTCTATCTCCTAGGCAGCCAGAGGGCTTTGCTGTAGCAGGTTATTATCCACAGTTGGGAATCTGGGAGAGCCTCTTTCAGCTCAATGCCATGTTTTAGCTGAAGCCAGGCATGTGGTGGAGGAGCTGCCAGCAGAACGTGGCCACCTCGGAGGGAGATCTGCAGTGGGCACCTTCCGAAAGAGTTTGGAGAATGGGATCCAGCTGGAGCCACAGACCAGGCTGAAGGAAGTGGCAAACAATTACTCCAGCTGGAATCTGGCCAGGATGTCTTGAAATACCAGCTTGCAAAACTTTCGCCAAAACATGCCAACAGACCAGGTGCTTCTAGGATAACAGATGTGGGGTTTAACTCTGCAACCTTCCCCAGGACCAGCAGCACCGGGAGGAATTAACGCCACAATGGATCCTCAGTCCCTCGAGACTCTCCAGGTCTGTTTGCTAAGCTCAGGACTTTGGGCACAGCTCATCTGGGCACAGCTTCCTGAGAAAGGCTCATTTATTTTCAGATCTGGAGGAAGAAGTCCTCTCTTCTTGCTCTGAATAGGAATCCCTCCTAGCTTTTGACCCCACAGGATGTCTGCAGGTCTGACTGCACCCAGCAGAAGGCAGCAGTGAATGCAACTTTTTTAGCATTTGTTAAAATTTGAAGGGGATTTTAAATGCTCTTACTGCTCTCCTGCACATAGAGCTCTGCTCACCAGGGGCTGGAGCGCGCCCGTTTCCGCAGAGGCGCGTGGCAGCCGTGGGTAACCCAGCCTGGGCTCCCTGTGCTAGGCATGAAGAGATGCCATCACTTCAGAAAGCCAAGAGGCAATCAAGCAAGCAAGGAAAGCAGATTTGGCACCCAAAGCCATTTAAAAAAAAAATAAAAATCCTGGCAGAAGTCTGCAAGGACTACAAGGGAACCAAGGATTCATTGTTAAGTGTCACCAGAGCCTTTTTCCGCCCCAAAAGCTCAGTCCCCAACAGCTTTGAGAGCCTCCTCCTCCGCTCCCTGCCAGCCAAAGATTTACAGCTGGACAGATTTAGGATGGAGGGCAGAGCCACGAGCACATGAAAGGAGATGTGTAAACATGGCCTCTGTCGATGCAAAGCCTGTGGCTTTATGCTGGCATTCCCAAGGGCAAAATCACTGACCTCGTTGAGCAATAGCTTGAAAGGCAAAAAGAAAAGAAAAGGGCCCAAGATGACACGGGGAGGATACACCCTCCCTGGCTACAGGCAGCAAGCACCCTCCAACTGCCAACCCACACACGGATGAAACCCACACCCGATGCTCTGCGAGGAGCAGCAAAGCAGAATGGCACCAAGGAGGTCCACGTCAGGCTGAGCAGCAGTCAGCCCCCTTGCCGAGAGCTCCACCATCCCATTCAGCCTCCACCCAGACACCCTGAGGAAGCCCCAGCTGGTCTACAGCTTCCCAGCTCAGCAAAGCACCCCCAGCCCCCCAGCAAGCTGCAGACCACTCAATCCCTGGCGCTGAGCTGTCTGGACAGCCTGGGAGCAGCTCCAGGGGCTTCTTTGCTTTACGTTTCCACATCCCAGTGTAAACCGAACGCGCTGGGAGCCCTGCCCCAGGAGAAGCTTCTCCAGCCCAACGCCTGCAAAAAGACTTTCCAAACAAAAGTAGAGTCCTCTCTGGTCTGCAAGCACACAGAGGAAGGGAATATTAACTACACCTCTGCTAATGAAACACCCAGAACCTGGCGAGAGGTAGTAAAAGGGAAAAGCAGAGGAGGGAGTGTGGCATCGTTATGCAACCACATTATCTAACGACCATGGAGACACCCTATAGGGGCTCTTTGTTTGCAGAGGGAAGGAGAAAGAAATGCAACCAACATCTGAGTCACTGGTTCACCAAGAGGCTCCGAAGTTATTTTCAGATGGAAACTTTTCCAGTTTCACATGATAATTTGGGAGGACTGGCTAATTCCCTGGCTCCACCCACCGCCTTGTAACACAGCTCCCTGCTGCTCTTGCATATATAGATAGGTATGGCCCTAAAACCGGGCGCAGACAGAAGAGCCTGGAGAGAGAGGAAACCTAAACTTTCTTCCTTCCTAGCTGCCCGCCACCCGCTCCCACCATGAAGAAGGAAATATTAACCCTGGCCTTCGCTCGATCCGTCTTTGTCGAGTTTCTCTCCACCCTCATCTTCGTCTTCATCGGCCTGGGCTCGGCGCTGAAGTGGCCGTCGGCCCTGCCCAGCATCCTGCAGATCGCGCTGGCCTTTGGCCTGGCCATCGGCACCCTGGTGCAGGCGTTCGGCCACATCAGCGGCGCCCACATCAACCCTGCCGTGACCATCGCCTTCTTCGTGGGGAACCAGATCTCCTTCCTCCGCACGCTCTTCTACGTCGTCGCCCAGCTGGTGGGGGCCATCGCCGGCGCTGGCATCCTCTATGGGGTGACACCCGCCAACACCCGTGGCAACCTGGCCATCAACGCGGTAAGCCCCCGGCCTGGGGACGCTTCTCCTCCCCCTCCCTCTGAGCGCGGAGCTGCTGCTGGCACCAGCCGAAGGAGCCAAGTCCGTGAGGACGGTTGGTCTCAGCACACGGTCCTGCGTGCCGAGGGATGGGAAGGGGGTAGAGCAAACACCGGCAGAACACTGACGTGACAGCTTTACTGTGCGGGGTAATGGATCCGTGGGCTTTTCCTCCTTTAATAAGTGCTTCCTTTCTCCCTAAGGACCCGAGTGAGTCACCCGTGCTATTGAGATACTCCTGAGAGCAGCCTCTCCACCTGGAGATTAGTGCTGGGACAGGAGCTGCACCAGGATGGAGGGGGGAGGGCAGGGAGCAGAACCCAGTCAAACCAGTACGGGCAGGGGGTGCACAAGCCCACTCTGAACTAGTCCACTGGGGGAGCTGGGAAACGGAGGTGGATGGAGGAGAGGTGGTGGAGAAGAGCTGAAGAAGGAGCAACATGCAGGGTGGTGAGGAGGGGCTGCAAGTGGCAGGAGCTGCTCTTGGAGGAGGGGAGACAGTGGGACCCTCTGAGATAAGGGGGTACAAGGAGCATGTCTCAAACCCGTGGGGCAGTGGGCACTTGAAATGGGAGTGGTGGAACTACCTGGCTGTAGTTGCATGGCCAGGTCTGGACCTCTCAGAGCAGCACAGACCTGTTGCAGAGGGTTTGGTGACCAGGATGAGGTGCTGCAACGTGTCTTCCTGCCACGCTCCATGTCCCAGACCAGTCAGCTTTAGCTGAAAACAAGTTGTGACAGCTTGGGTCACTTTGCCCTTCCCATGCCCAGTGGGGTCAAGTCCATCCAACAGTCCCCAGTGGTTAGCCCAGAGGACTTATTGGGACAGCAATAGCTCATCTTAGCCCCATGACTGCACCCCAGCCTTCACCCCAGCCCTCACCCTTATCCCGTGCCCTCCCCGGTGGCCACCAGCTGCTCACCAGCCTCTTGGGAAGGTGCTCCAGGAAGTGGAGGAGCAAAGAGTCAGGATACAACTTGCAAGGATCGAGGGGTAAAGAAACACAGGAAAAAAGGGACAGATCAGTGTGGGATCTGGTGGGAAAGCACCAAGTGCTGCAGAGAGAAGTGAGTGCAGAGAGATGAGGAGGGGCCCGGGAAGGGGCACTCGGGGGAGAAACAGCGGTGGGGGGAACACTGATCAGAAGGAAAGATCACATCTTCCCTCTCAGGGGCAGGAGCAGCGAGCCCAAGCGTGGCCAGCAGAGCACCTTGTGCCCCAGGGCTGGGCAAGGGAGACTTATTGTGCGTGGCTTTGCCACCCAAACCCACCAGCAACGCACCCGAGAGCTCTGCTGGTGATGCTGAGCCCCAGGGATGGTTAATTATTGTCGCTCTTGATGGTTTGCAGCTCAACAATAACACGACCCCAGGCCAGGCCCTCGTGGTAGAGATCATCCTCACCTTCCAGCTGGCCGCGTGCATCTTTGCGTCCACGGACAACCGGAGGAACGGCAACGTGGGCTCCCCAGCCCTCTCCATCGGCCTCTCCGTCGCCGTGGGCCACCTGGTGGGGGTGAGTGTCCCAGCAGAGGAACGGTGCAGAGGGTCCCACTAGGATGAGGCTCCCAAAATACTCCCATGAATGTTGGTCCCAGAGGGAGCTGCACTGGGAGAGCCAACAGGGGACACGCTGGGGCTCCTTTCTCCATGATGATGGAGGAACCTCCAGCTCTCTGCAAGAAAGAACACCAGGGGCCATTTCAGTCCCTGCTAAGCAACACGATGAATCTTAACCTGGTCTCCTTTCCACCCCGACAGATCTACTTCACCGGCTGCTCCATGAACCCAGCCCGGTCCTTCGGGCCCGCGGTCATCGTGAGGAAGTTCAGCCCAGCACACTGGGTGAGCAGCAGCAGCACAGCAGGACGGGCTGGCCAGGAGGCGAGGGCAGCGATTGCCACGGGGATTGCAGGGCTGGGTGATTCAGAGCCCATCCCAGGCCTGAAAGGATGAAAGGGGGCTGGGAACAAGAGAGGTTGTCCCTCCTGACGCATGGGGAACGGGTTACCCCCATAGCACAGACCCAGCAAGGGAAACTCCTCATGCAGAGGTGCACCATCCGAGGACAATAAAGCCCACAGAGAAGCCCATCTTAGGCTTTCCACTCACTCAGCACTGCCTGCAGGCTCAGATCCAACCTTGCAGAGCAGGCTTGGTGCCTCCTTCCCAGCACATCACATCTCTGTGCTCATAAAGAGTTTGATGTCTCCAGCAAGCAAAGGCTGAGAGGATTTCAGCCCAAGAAATCTACTGGAAGGGGTGTTTGCATCTCTCCATGGGCTAGGAGACGTGGAACAGTGATGGGTGCTGGTGTGACGGCTGGACCTGGTGCACCAGCCTCCAAGACCTGCTCTCACCCTCTCCCTCATTGCTTTCTAGGTGTTCTGGGTTGGACCCATCCTCGGGGCTTGCTTGGCTGCTCTGCTGTACTTCTACATCCTCGTCCCCTACTGCATGAACATGTCAGACAGGGTTGCCATCATCAAGGGCACCTACGAGTCAGAGGAGGAGTGGGAAGAGCAGAGAGAAGAAAGGAAGAAGTCCATGGAGCTGACCTCCCCATAGGAACAGCTGGAAAAGCCCCACCAAGAAAAAGGAGGGGAGGGAGCCCCACACATGGGCTCACGTGTGCACCAAAGCTAGGCAACCAACACTCCCAGCTACAGTAGACTTCTAAGCAAAATTTTAACTCAAAGACCATCTGTGACTAAGAAAGGACAGAGAACTGCAGTGTCTGTATCTAACCCCTCTACGTGAGCACGAGAACCTCTCCCAGCTTCGCTGCAGCCACCTAAGCCCAGCAATGGAGCCTCAGCCCAGGCAGCCTCTCACCTGGGGCTTCACACCCACCCGGCTGCACCCCATGTGAGTCTTGCACAGTTTTCGGAGGCCTGAGACCACGGGCTGTGGCACACGCAGGATTTCAGCCCTGCGGCTGGCGGCCCAGGGATGGAGACACCCTGTAGACCCCAGCAGGGAAGAATGGGCACAGAAGAACCCCCCCAGCTCCCTCCCCGCTGCTCATAGATGCTCTTCCGCGCTAGCTGGTGCTGGTGAGTCCGATGTATTCATGGCTGCAGAAGGAACAGGATTTTTGGATTTTGTGTTGAGATCTTTGTAATATACTATATTATTTATTGTGAATAAAGGAAATTTTAAAAAAAAATGACAGGCGCACATCTGCTTGGGTACCAAATTTTAGGAGCAAAATGCGGTTAAGCTGGATGCAAAGCACTCCCAAAGAGCCAGGGCAGGAGCAAGTGCTGGGACCCCAAATCCTGTGGCAGCTGGGCTGGGAGGTGGCAGTCACTCATCCTGAGAAGGACAAACAGGCACCAGGGTTGGAGCGGGGCGAGAGCAGGAGGTGCCTCGTGGCAGGGTGCCAGGTCCAGGGCTCTCTGAAGCCCATCTCCGAGGCTCCCATGAGCTGGGAGGAGCCCACAGCAATCCCTCCCGACCTTCACTGGTTGGACTCGGGCACAGCTTTCTGCCACACCAGTTCTCCCAGACAGCTCCACCAGTGCCCTCAAAAACTGACCCACAATGCTCCCCAGCCCCCTCGCCGGGTGCCAAATCCACACCTTCACCCTGACCTTCTGCCGTAGCCCTGCTCTTCCAGTTCTGCCACAACCCTCTGCCAAAGTATCTTGCTCCTGACCTGGGCATGGGGGCACCGGGCACTGGCACCGTCCCAGCCGTCCCTCCCCCTGCTCCCTAAACCCGGCCTCGTGCAAAGCTGCACAATCACAGACCCTCTGCTCCGGCACAGGGGAGGTCCCTGCCCAGCTCAGACCCCAAGGAAGGTGGGAGACGCTGGCCTGGGAGCTCCCCAACCCCCGGTGCAGCTCGATCCCAGCCAGACAGGTTATGCCACCTTGCATGGCAGTGTCAGGGAGGGCAGGCAGCATCACCTACATTTTAGCACGCCTAAGCAGATTTGCAATCCAGGCTGTGGCACTGCAGGAGCCTGGGGAGCAGCAGACCCTTGTCGCTCACCTTCCTTTGCCTCCCTCTCCCCATCCCGTTCTCAACAGAAGCAGACAGTGACAAGTGGGAGGGGAAAAGGAGGTGGAAAAGTCCTTAGTGTGGGCCACACAAGTCAGCAGTAGAGCTAGGAAGCTAAAAATGCAGCCCTGAACCCTTTCTTAACCCTCCCACCTCACCCCTCCTCCAGGGTGGGCCGAGATCTACAACCCTTCTGTGACTCAGTTTCCCCTTTTGTAAGGGGGGAGAACACGAACCCCCTTTCTCACTGGGGAAAAGCAGCATGGTCACACGTGGCATGGGAGATGCTCTACAGACATTAGACACCTCCAGATCCCAGAGACACCCCTCTCAGAGCGACCCACAGTGAAGGTCTGGGGCAGGTCAGCATCCCCAAAAGCCGCATCCCGCGTTCTCCTCCCACTGCACCCAAGACCCTGACGACGCCCCCCAAGGTGCATTCAGACACACAGCCCCCCAGGCAGGGGCTCCTGGGCCCCCCATCGCCTCGCTGCTCTAAACCTCCCCCACCCTAGGGCCGGAGGAGGGGCCCAGAGGCACAGCCCACAGCCCCTCCCAGGGTGCGAATCGAGGGCCAGCGCTGCGCCCCGTGGAGGTCCCAGCCCGCACCAGTACCCGGAGAGGAAACCCGGCCTGGGTGTGAGCCCTCCCTGGGGATGAATCAGAGGATCCCGCGGCAGCACAAACAGCATCCAGAGCCTGGCTGAAGCCCGGGGGCAGGACGACCCCGCGCAGGGCGGGGGGCACAGGGAATTAACCCCCTCCCCAAAGCGCAGGCAGCGGTGGACCCTAAACCACGGGCTGGTGCAGGCTGGAGCCCGGGGGCACACCAGCAAAGCCAGCAGCATCTCTACGTGGTGCAGAATTTGGGGGCTGAGCGGGAGCCCCGACGGAACCTCCCCGGCCGGCTTCTCGCTGGTCCGGGTGGATTTAAGGCTGCGCTGGGTCCAGAGCAGACGCTGCAGCTGCTGAGCATCCCGACCTCACCTTCACCAGGACGGGCACGGGGCACAGCCCAGGTCACCGCGGGGAGGCCCCGAGGTCCTCCTGCCAGTTCTCACCTGCCCAGAAATGGGAACAGCACCACTTACAAACAAACAGAATTCTTTATTATCATTTGGGTTTAAATATTCAAGCCCCTTCAGCCCCATTTTTAATACGATCAGAAGGCTGGTAACTACACTGCCTTGACAGGAACAGCCGTTCCACAGAAAATGATTCTAAAATACCCCTTTCTTTCAGAGGCACAGCAGGAGCTGTGCAATAATCCCTGCGTGTTCAAACCAGATCTACCTGTGGCACACGAATTCAGCCACAGCTACGCCGTGCTCCTTTTCCCAGCTTCTCCCCCAAAACAGGAGCAGTGTCCCAGCACGCCTCCAGCCCATACACCAAACCCTCCCCCAGGCTGTACAGATCCAGGTTTTATAAATATAGATTAAAAAAAGCTTTGTGTTACCAGCTATTTTTTCCCTATTTTAGAGGCATATCACCAGGTGAAGCGACGCCACCTCAGCACACCACTCTTGTGCATATCTGCCATAATTAAGGGGAGATCAGGTACAGATGTTTCCTAAAGATGCCTACTACCAGTTTCTTTGCACTAGGAGGATTTCACAGACTATTTCCCATTCTTTCTTTTCCATTAGCTGGTAATTACTGCACAGCTTAAAAGAAAAAAAAAAATCATTTTTTTCTGGCACAGAGGAAAACCTCAACTATTTTAACGTGTTGTAACAACCTGGAAACCTTACCTCCTTTCACACCTCAGAGGGCTTTCATCCTATTTAAAGGTCTCTAGGAGCTCTGTTTGTGGATCATTTAAAGTCCCTGGGACACAAGTTTGCTGAGCCATTGTAGAGATGGGGAAAGGAACCAGGTGCTTGAGGAGAAGCAACACCCAACAGAAGCATCTCAGTTAAACAAAGATTTTTCAGTGGGTTACAAGTGCCTCTTTGTTTCAGTCCCTCACAAAGGCTCAGCCCCAGCTCTCCCCATCGCTCTGCCCCTGAGCGAGGAAGGATAATGCTCCACAATTCGGGAACACATCCCTTCTACCAGCTCAGACTGTTTTGCAACCCCTAAGTGCTTTGCTCAAAGCCGCAGTTTCTGACTTCACACAAGAAGCACGAGGCTGGTTTCACCTGGAGAACAAAGCAGAGCAGTGCCCAGTCCTGCTCATTGAAAATGGGATAAAAAATGCAAAAGAAACACAGAGAAATTGCAGGGAAGATGGAAAAAGCATTGCAGGGGTATGGCAGAGGCTGGCAAGGGTGCCAGCGTTAGTCACGGTGCAGCCTGTGCCAGCACCCACCTCCTCTGGAGCACAAGCACCGTCCTCCCCCTCCCACTCAGCCCCTGCCCAGCCCGTCGTCCCTGCGGTACCAACTCCTCCGGAGCCAGGAAGCGGCTCACGGGCCGCCGAGGGCTGGCAGCCACCCTTCCTGTTGTCAAAAGGCATCAGCCCAGCCAGGTAACGCAGCCTCCGCCTGCAGATCAGCTGCTGTAATTTGTGTTTTGCTCCCTGGCTCGTGGGATGATTTGGGGTTGACTGCAGCAGCACACTGGGTCAGGCTTTGGCATCCCCTGGGCACCGCTGGGCACGCTGCCACGCTCGCCTGAGTGTGAAGCCACCAGTGCCCTGCTTGGTCTTTGCTTCAACATTGCTACAGCACGCCAAGACCCTGCAGGTATGGGGAGATGTGGCACCATAACACATGGAAATACAGGGTGATAAAATGAGTGTTGCCCCCAGACAGCCCATGCAGTTAAAGAGAAGAAGGACAGAAGATGCCCAGAGACCAGGGAGGGCAAGAGTAGATCTACATGTCTCTGTTCCCACCTCAACACACTCCTACAACCCCAAAAATACCTCTTTAAAGCCCAGCAGAGTGGGGAGTTATTAGCAGGTACCCCAAGGTGGGGGACCAGAGTCTGCCTGCCCTGGCACTAAGCATGGGTGCTCTGGAGCAGCACCCATGGGAGAGCAGCAGGTACCCTGGGCATCTCTCACTGCCCACTGCTGGGATGCTCCATGGAGATCAGACAGTGGGACCAGGAGAACCCTCAACAGAACAGGACCACCCAAGGGAAAAGCCCACTCTTGCTTCCACCCATCCTTCCCCAAAGATCAGCCACAGCACCCCATGTGAAAATGAGGAACCCCCTCCCCAGCACACGGGACCACAGGCTCAGCACCACCTGGATCAGGGCTGTGCTTCTGCTGCCAACTTTCCTCCCGCTTGGCCTCCGCTTTCCAGGATACGACCCGGCGCTGCCCGTTTGTTCTTAATCTCCCTCCAGCAAACAAGCAAAGTCCAACAGCGGCTGGCAGAATGGATCCTTGTGCTGCTGGGTGGCGACATCCATAGAAAAAGTAATAAGAAGGGGACATAAAAAAGCACCCCGCAGCCCTGAGGTCTGCCTGACAAAAGGTGCTTTGTTGGGAAAGGTCAGCTCGGGAGCCAGGAGGGTTTCCCAGGCACAGCCGCCAAGAGCAAGGAGGATGCAGAGATTGAGCAAGCAAGGAGGGGATTAAACTCAGCTTTGTTAAACCACGGCCCTGCAGAGGCCTCCAAACTATCTGAGCTCTGACCTAGGGGACACACACGCTCAGGATTTGGGCTGGTTTACTCCAAAACAAGAGATCTCCAGGCTCATTACCTCCAGTCAGCACCAGGATGCACAGGAGCAAGGGAGGACGAGCCCCCAAGGACCCTCCCCATGCAGGAAAACTGCAGGGCTGGGTATGAGATCAGGGAACTGGTTCAGCTCAGGAACAACACCTGAAAAATAACCACTAACCAACAAAATAAATCTGCTGGCATGTGTCCTCCAGGATATGGGCCCTTCTCTGCCAGCTTGACATTAATCCTGTTTGGCAAGACAGCAAGAGCTCTCTTGCCCACGAGCAAGGTGCAGCTGCAGGTTGATATAAAGCCCTCTTGTGCAGCCTGGAAAAAAAAGGATGAAAGCAAACTTAAGTGTCCTACACAATCTGCCCTTTTTAAAAAAAGCCACAAAGGAAAATTGATTCTCCTGCCCAAACAATTCTTTCAGCTTTTAACAGTTGGGATTTTCCCCCTTCATTCCCAGGAGCTGTTTTGGTGACAGAGCAGCTGTTTTCCTGCCCGAGCAGCATCAGCTGGAGAAAATGAGCCTTTTCTCTACTCTTTAAAAAATCCCTTTTTTGTTAGGCTCCTTATCCAAGCAGCCGGTTACTTTCTCACTGAGAGGCATTGCCCCCACGTAGAGCCCAGAGTCCATGGCAGTTATGATAGCTGTTATCACCATCAAAAGGGAAAGGGATATAAAACACTATCTGCTTATTTTTTCCCAAGTAGATAAGAAAACCTCTATGGGTGTTTGACAAAGAAAACCCATAAGAACAGTTAATCTGTGGATAAAACCTTCATTTAAGTCAAGTATGTAACTATGCACCTGCTAGCCCTAGTGACATCAACAGGCCTCTTGTCAAAGTGTCACAAACATTGTTTGTGTTGGGATTTTGCTTTGTGTTTTGAGCTAGACTGTAGCTAAACATCATTTGCCAGCAGAACTGGGCTCTCCCTCTCTGCAGGCAGCATCCCTGCAAGGATGAGAGCCTGTGCTTGAGTTTACTCATCCCCTCTGTACCATTCAGCCCCCAAATACTCCTTTTTTCATGCGAACAGCAATGCCTCTGAAGAGCACACCTTTGCTCCAGCAGCCACCCCAACTTTCCAGCAGTTCAAGCAGAACGCTGCCCTGCTGGCTCAGGAGGACTCTTCCCACCACAGAACACACCCACCCACATCAAGGCATGCTCCAAGACTCCCTGGAAATGAGGCAGCTCGTGGAACCATCTGCAGAAAACATCCAGCAGCACGTTAGCTTCTGGGCTTTTAGCTCATGTCGTTGCTATTTAGCACCAGCCCTGCAGTCTCAAAGCACGACCAGAGTGGTCAAAGCAGGTACCCACAGCTGGAAGGAGCTTTCCTGCCTGGGCGGGTCAGAAGGTCACCCCTGCCCCAGTCTGGTGGGGCTCAATCCCCCTCTGCAAGGCTGGAGCACTGCAGGAATAAATTCTGCACTAACATCTTGGGAAAAGGAGGACTCAGACAGTTTAAGTTAGCCAAAGAAAACAGTCGGTGCAAAGGAGCAGACAAATGTTCAGTCTCCAGGTGAAGGAGCTGAGGCCAAAGAGTCCAAATTCTGCAGCTGCAGCCGGGTGCAGCTCCCCGAGTTTATCATTCAACGTCCCCTGGGGTAGATTGAAAACCACAGTCAAACATCCCCGGCTGAGCAAACACAGCTTCTCTACATAAACAAGCAAGTGAATCTCCAGGCATAATTTGTCATCTAATTGCAGCAACACACCCAGGATTAATTGTTGCATTTGAATGCAAAGAAGTTTTGATTTATGGCGCGATCAGGTTTCAGTAGCTGGTTACCAACAACTGCTGCCAGACTCAAAGCCACCACAAACAGCCCAAGAAGGTCTCGAGGAGGGGATTTTGAACAGGGCTTTTTTTGCAAAGCTAACGAGCCAAGGGCTCTTTAATCACAGACGAGCCTGCTCAGGGGCCGTAGAAAGGAAGAGAGTGGTATTAAAACCTCTGCCACGTTTGCTCCAGACTCTGCTGAGGACTTTTTGGCCCATGCACAATGGCAACTTGTCTCATTAGGGTCTACAAGATTTTTATAGCACTATGGACAGGAAGAAGAGACAGGTAAAAAAAAGAAAACCTGACAAAGTTTTCCACATTTCAAAGCAAAGGGGCCATTTAGGAGACACAAACCATTAACCACCAGCTCCCTTTGTCTCCAATAAAGAAGGGTAATTAAAAAACACCCTAACCATAATCAGAATTTTGGCAGGCTGCAGGCACACAGCCACCAGGGAGCTGAGCTAAACCTTCTCACAACCACCCAACCCCACTGGCATCACCCCAGGGGCTCTCCACACATTCCCAGCTTCATTTGCCCAGAGCTGCCCCAGCTCAGCTCCCACAGGGCCCCAGCACAAACCAGCAGCCGCTTGGTGCTGGGCCATGGTGCCCTGAGGGACCTGCTCAAAGTCACCGAACAGCACCTGGCACAGCTCTCAGCTCTCCTCCAGAAGCAAAAGGGAAGCACCCACCTTGCACTGCAGAGTGGTGCTGAGAGCACCCAGGAGCAAGGGACAGCTGAGGAGGAGCAGGAGGGCTGGTGGGCTGGCAGGGCTAAAAGCCCCCGAGACCCTGAGCACCAGGCTTTGTAGGCAGCGGGGCTCAGCCAGGTGTCCTGCGTCCTGCTCCACCTGCTGAGGCCAATTGCTGGAGCCAAATGTGACAGCTGACCCAGGAGAAAGGACAGAGCCTCTGCTCTGGCCTTCACATCATCCCCATGACCAGCGGTGCTCCCACTGATGATGAGGAGCAGGGACACTTCCAGTAGTGTCACCACAGCTGGACACCCACCCGGTGTCCAGATCCCAAATGTGAGACCCCAGTGCATTTTTCCTGCAATTCCCCATTAGCTCTCCCAGCCCAGCTTGGGTACAAGCTGATTTCTCATCAAACCACCTGCTAATGAAGCCACTTCCACCTCTCCAGGCTCATGTTCCAGCTTCTCACATAGGAAGCATGCCCCTGGCACCCAGTGACTCACCTTGCTGCGCATGGACGTTCGTGGACATTCAGTGCTCATGAAAGGTGCTTGGGGACAGGAGAAGTGTGGGAGCTGGGGGCAAGAGGAATCTTACCCATTTTCCTTCTGTTATGTTAACAGCAAATGGAGAAAATGAATAGATTGATCAAAAATGGAGATCCACCATGGTGTAGTCACAGCCTGAGCTTAGTTTTGGGAAGGGCTACATGGCATTGACCCCTATTCTTAAAGACTCATGGCTCCAAATGAGCTCATCACAGCCTGTTGCATAGCTCAGCACCATCTCTGCATCCCACCACACTCTTCCTCCCTGGCATCAAGGGTCAGCCATGAGCACCAGCCAGGAGGCTGCAGGCATTCAGCTCTGCAGCATCAAAGGCAGATACTGTTTCCTGCCTAAAAACCATGAAATAGGGGGAAAGGAGGCAGGACAATAATCCACATCTCTCCAGAGCTGCCAAAATACCTTGCTGGGAACACAGAAGACATTTCTTTGAAGGCCCCCTGCTCTTAAATGCCTGTAAAGCAAAACACAGGAAAAAAGCCCCAAAGATGCTGAAACTGAAACCACACACCCAGCACCCCCTGAAGGAGCCGTTTCGGGTTCAGCCGCTGACCCGAGAAGCTCTTTCCTTGCCCAGCCATGTCTGGGCAGTGGGCACTGCCAGGGAGAGGCAGCACGCTCTGATACGGGTATAAAATTGCCTCCACTTGTGGTGGGATGGGAGGAGACCACAAACACCTCCATCCATGGGGAAAAAAGAGAGTGGAGAGAGCTGATTCATGGGGGGGACACACAGAGGAAGGTTTTTCCATCCCCTGCTCTCTTGTGCTGGGTTGGACCTCTGTGGGAACCAAAGATCTCTTGGAATTAGATCTGAGAAGGTGAAGTCAAAGCCCCTGTTCCCCCTTGCTTGCTGTAAAACCTTCAAAAATCAACCACCACTTGGTTTGACTGCACCTGCAGCTTCCAGACAGTAGTACTGGGGCAGTTTGATGTAGCTCTGGTGACTCTGTGGTTGCCTTCAGGCTGCAGCATGGAGGCATCAAGGTGTCAAGGCGTGCCAGCCTGAACCCTCACAGCGGGCAGGAGAGTCGAGTCCCAGAGCAGAGCTGGCTGGTGGCAGAATGAGGCTCAGTAGGTCTCTGTTGTAATTTAAGAGCAGGCTTAAGCATAAACTGATCGTATTTCCAGCCTGACTTTGGACAGCCCAGCAAGGCCACGTCCCACCGTGCCACCAGAGCAGCCTGGCTCCTCCTGCCTGGCCCCATGCTTGCAGGGACCAAGACTGGCAGAGGTGTGCAGGGCAGCTTCACAGCCAGTCCTGGGGAGCCCTGGTGGGAAAATGCAGCAGAGGCTGGCGGGGCTATGGGCGAGTTTATCTGAGGGTTGGTGGGCATGGTGCAGAGTCCAGGAGTTGTCCCTTACCAGCTTCTCTGGTCCATGCTCCACCAGCACAAGGTGTTGTTGTATCCTCAGAGGTGCTTCTCCAAAGATGCAGAGCAAGGACCTGAATCAAAACCAACCCAGCTGGGTTGTGGCATCATCACACTGCCACCCACAGCATCCCCCGGCCTGGGGTCTGCCCTCCCCGGAGAGAGGGAGGTCACTTCGCTCTGGGCCTGGCAGGGACAGACTGGAGAGACCGGGCCTGGGGGCTGCCGAGCAATGAGGCAGCGGAAGGACGGGCAGGGGAAGGACGGCGAGAGGAAGGACGGACAGAGGGAGGATGAACAGATGAAGGCTGCCACCTGCTGACCATAAAAACTTCGCCAAGACATAGAACGAGCCCAAATCCAGATCGGCATGTGCGTCCTAAAACAGGGTTCATGCCCCCACGGTGCAGTCCTCCGGGGTGGGAGAGCCCAGAGCAACCCACCTCAGGTGGAAAGCAGAAGACCCCAGAGGATACTTGGAAAGAGGAGACCATCGATCCCCAACAGGCTGGTGAAAATCACCCGTGGACAGTGGAGACAATGCCCTGTAAGACATTTCTCCAAGGCACTGTGACACTGGGAGCCACAGCTGAGAACACCAAGGAGCAACACAACAAGCACTGCACTGGCTGAGCTGAGTTTCTCTCCCGAGCCCCCCCCCACCACAGACAGCTCGTGTGTCTGCCCAGGCCAGGGGATCACTGCAAACAGTGTCATTGTGAGCTAATTTGGTGACATTAATAAATATCCCATCCAAGTGACAGGTAGGAGGAGATCTGGACCTCTCCTCTGGAGGTTGAGCTAATTAGTCTCCTACCTTCCTCCTTTGATGTCAGGCTTTCTCATAAGACCATTGTTGGCCCTAATTAAAAGGCTCTTCAAGATGAGTGTCCTCTGAACACCAGCCATATTTTGACAGTGACAATAATTACAGAAATCTCTTTGGTAGAATAATAATAATTACCCAACCACACGAAGAAAGGTCCCAGGAGGAGCAGACAGTAAGTGGCAGAGAAATCAGGACTCGGAGCCCTTGTCTGTCCTGGTGACTGGTGGTGGGCGAGGGAGAAACATGGCCCAGCTTCCTAAGACTTGCTTTTTCTGCCCATTGGCCATGCCTCTGTGAAAAGGGCACCTTCAGTCCTCTGAGCACTGAACCATAGGCATTCCTCAGTTGAGAGCTCCCCAACTATCTCAAAACTGCCCCAGAAACTTAGCCTGCCATCAGTCCTCCAAATGATCAGCCTTCAAAAGCTCATCTGACCTTCCAGAATCTCCAAGCTCTGCACTGTGTCCACCCAGAGCTGTCAGTGCTCTCCCCTCCACGGTCAGATGGTTCTTTAGGGCTACCCTTGACTGTGCTCTTCTCAAGCCTCTTTTCATTTGCTGGACTCAAGGATTTAACAAAATGAGTCCAGTTCCCAGGAGATGTCCCTGCAACACCATTGTCCTTGGCCTGATGAGTTCCAGATGTTCCTCAGTTCCTGGGCTAAGTCGGGGTGTCCCACAGGGGAAAACCCCCACCCAGATCTGTGGCCACCCTTGGTGCCTCCTGTCATTCCCAAATTGAAGAAATGACGGTGAACAGCTTCAGTTTCAGGTCTGGCCTTGGGGAACAAAACCAGGCTTGGATCAAGAGTGGTGTCTGTCCAGCTGACAAGCTGGAACCCAAACTTCACACTGCAGGAAGCAATCGCAGGTGCTCGGGTACCCAAAAGCTTCTTCTACATTTTTGCTCTTGCTTTTCTTCTTAATGATTTTTACTCAGACCAAAGGTGTTTGAAAGGGCAGCCCTGTGGGCAGAGAAATCATTTGTCCATGCAGGATGCACCGTGGCAATAAGGGGCCGTCTCATCTGAAAGGAGAGAGCCAATAGGTCACTCCTTTGGTCCAAGAAGTGGAAAAAAAATAGAAAAGACAAGAAAGAGCAACAACAACAACAAAACCCCTCGCTGAAGGCGTAAGCTGATAAATATGGCAACAACTCTCTGTTTTTGCAACAGCCCCACTTAAAAAATCCTGTAATGATTCATAATGACCCATCCAACTCAAACCAGGAGTACCGATGACCTCCCCGTCAGCTTCCAGCATCCTGCTAACAAGCTTAAAAGCACTGGGAAGGAGAAGAGTTGAGCCACAACCAGCCTGAAGAAGGAAAACAGGATCTTGCTTTCAGGGGAACGGCTGTCTGCAGAAGGTAAGTGCCTTTTCCTCCCTTCTTTACTACCAATCTCTGAAGAAATTAAACCAGAGTAATGAAAGTGCTTTGTGATAGGCAATCACAAGTCTGTTTTTCAGCAAATAAAAGTGGGGAGTTGGCATTTTACTCCTTCCCCCGACCCCCCCCCCCAGCTGCTAAGGAATCCAGAAAAGAGAAGAAATGTAAAACTCTAATAAATCAACTCCTCCGAAAGCTGCTTTTCTAAGCAGCTAATGGTCAGGAAAGTTCTCCAGCACACTGGTGATAAGCTCAAGATAGAAATATTGCTCCTAGATAGAAAAGGGAAGGGTTGTGATAAGGTTTATTGCAATGAATTACAGCTTTAGTTTATATAAAACTGTTCCTGCGCTGTTGCCTGCGCCTAAGCGAGGACAGGAGTGCTGGTGGCTCATCCTGGGGATACGGTTTTCACCTGCACCCACCAAAACGCTGCCAAGACACGCGGGAAGGAGGTTGTCTCCTGCTGGATCTGTCCCAGGGCCACGCTGCCAGGGGGGCTCACAGGGGCTGGGGGGGGTCAATGGCAACTGCAACCCTGGACTGCTCTCTTGACTTGTGCCTTCTGCAGAGAGACCAATGCAGCTCGCCCGCTGGCTGCTCCTCTCCGGGCTGGTGGTTGCCCTGCTGATCCCGGCAGGGTGGCAGATGGGCCCCGAGGACGTGGGTGACACATCCAGGTACGGGGCATTGGCGGAGCCGGCCCGGGAGCTGTCGGAGCAGCTCAGCCTCCCCGTTCCCGCTGCTGCCGGTCCCTGCTTCCTCTGCATCCACCCCCACAAGGTCCCCCCGGGCTCTCTGCCAGCCCACGCAGGGACAGTGCCACGTCCCCTCCCTGCATTCCTCGGCTGTGTCAACCAGGGACCGGCTGGATGAGGATGCAGTGGGGCAGAGCTAGGATGGAGCCCCGCTCTGCACCAGCAGCTGCGTGGGAGGAGAATCTTTTGGGGACCTTCCGCCGTGAACCTCAACATGAGCTCTCCGTCCTGGAGCTGGAGGAGGTTGATCAATACCTTGGGGTGTCACCATGCTCCCTCCCAGGAGCAGCAAGCCAGGACCAGGGTGGGGGCACGAACCCACTGCTGCTAAACAAGGAAAATAACGTGGGATAGGATATAACATATATCTGACATCAGAAACAACCCTGGCCAGGCCTGGCAGACCCCTCTGAAACTGAAAATTATTCTGATGTACTATAAAGCGCTTTAGAGGACACAGCCCCTGCCTGGGGACCCCATGAGGGAGGGCACAGGATGCCACGGTGTGCAAGAAACCATTACATTTTCTTCCCCCTCCCTCCCTCTGGAGCAGGTGGCAGGAGGATGAATCTCAAAGCGCCCGAAGCTTCACGTCCAACATCAAGCGTCACTCAGAAGGCACCTTCACCAGTGACTTCACCCGCTACCTGGACAGGATGAAGGCCAAGGACTTTGTCCACTGGCTCATCAACACCAAGCGGTACAGGTAAAAAACACAGCAGGGAACTGGACCACGCTGGGAAATACCCTCCCACCACCCCACGAGCCCTTGACCCCCATAGGTAACACAGTTTTTGGTTTCTCCCGGGTGTTTTCTTACTTTTCACAGCTCCACGAAGAGGTACCTGAAGGAGGAGCCCCGCAGCATCCCCTTCCCAGCCGCGTTCCCACCTCTCGTGTGAGTCATCCCAAACAGCAAACATGGTGAATTAAAACTGAATAAACGAGCAGTTGTAAAACGCAGCCACAGATCAGTGGGTTTGGTGCAAAGAGTGTAACTCCCCACGCCTGACGCTGCCTCATTGTCAGTGGCTCGTGTGGATTCCCTGGTGTTTCTGTGCAATAAAATAAGGAAAATCAAGCTATTTTGGAGGCAATTTGTGATGGGACGAGGCTGGTTTGTTCTCATCATGCTTTGTTCTGACCTTACACTTCATTTCAGAGTTAGCATGGTGGGATCATTTGTGTTTATAGGGAATATTTTCACGTTTTGGTCTCATCAAAGCAAAGCGATCGCTCCTTTGCAAATGAGAAAATCGCCACCACTGTTTCAAAGCTCCTAGAGTGACTTTAGGAGGAGTTTCTGTTCCACGAAGCTGTTTCGTGTTTGTTTGGGTTTTGTTTTTAAGGTACAATTAAATGGCAAATCAAGGCATCAGCTTTCCTGCAGCATCAGCCAGGGGATGTGGCAGTGATGGGATGCTCCATGGGAAGGATTTATCCATCACCCGCAGCCACGTTCCCCTATTCGGTGTTTCCCCACAACCTTCTCCCGGGGATCAACCTTCTCTTCAACCCAGGATTTCTACAGCTTCATTTTCTCTGTAACCGCTCCCACAGTGCTGCAGATCCTGCAGCTTTCCCTAAACCATAATAAAACCTTTGCTAAATCCAGCAGCTGGTTCCTGACATCTCCGACCCTTCCGAGCATCCTGTTGGGATCCTGTGCGCTGCTGGGCCTGGGGGATTTTGGGGTGCTGCCTCCAACCCTCCACTTGACTCAGGTGTCCCATTTTTCTCTCAATTCCTCGAGTTTTACGTAAAAGGGCAATCAGGATACGCCTGCCTGACCCCACAGACCTGTGCCAGAGGGGATTCTGAAAGACATTTTTAAAGACAACCTATAGATAACTAGAACATCTTTGGATTTCATTCAATGCTCATTAATTGTATTGCAAGTGGTCAAAAAACAATAAAAACCAACCAGGCAACAACCCAGGGAGGAGGAACTGCTCCTCTGGATGGGGCAATTTCTGTCTTGCATCAGCACCTTCACGCCCCCCAGTCCCATTTCTGAACTCCTTGCACACCCCCAGCTCTGGCAGAGGTGCCACGTGCGATGCCACTGTCCCCTTCCTCCTGCAACACGGAGCTCATTGCAGTTCCTTGCACAGAGAAAGAAAGAAAATCTAAAATTTAAAAAGGAATCATTTTAAAATAAAATAGTTTTTAAAATCATAATAAAAATACCCTCAGTCTCAGTCATTTCAAATCTTTCCCCAGCGACCTGGATCCTAAATGCAAAACCCCAGGGAGACAGATTTCCCCCAAATCTGTGCTGCCCACTCCCCCATCACCTCCAAAACCCCCCTTGAAAAGCACCAAAGCTTCGAATCCTCTCTACCACCTGAAGAGGCACCTGAGCGGCACAGTGAGACAAATGAGACTTTTAACTGTATTATTTTCCCATTACAAGAGAAAAATCCAAGCCAGCCATGGCTCGGGGCGTGGAACCCATCAGGCAACAGCAACGCTGCACGGACGGGACCCACGAGACAGCGACACAGATTGATGTTATTTGAGTCCCACAGAATGAACCCCAAATAAATCAAATTATAAAATACCCAACAAATTAAACCACAAGAATACCACACACAAAGATTCAAAGTGATAAATAACACAGGTCTGCTCGCTGGTTTTTTTTTGCCCTTGGTTTTCTTCGCAACATTGAGCATTTCCAAACTCGATCATCTCCTACAATAAAATAAACAGATTTTAGCAGGATTTTCAGAGGAAACAAAAATAATTTCTCCATTTCTCCATGTAGCACACCAGGGGAAAAACAAAATAATTTTATTTTTAAATGAGACAGCACCTTATTTATTACTTTTTTACATCTTTTTTCCCCCCTTCAGGCTTCCCATGCAGTTCAATTTAGGAAACTTTAGAAGGGGTCCATGGGAACTTCAGGAGCTGGGTTAAGGCACCAAAGATGAGGCCAGCACCCAGCACAAGGGGCACAGCACCAGGACTTGCCACAGCCCAGGGGCTGCCAACACCTCCACATGGGCCACGGTCATCTTACTAACCCAGACCTCAGGGGTTGTTTTTTTAAGAGGTCTTTTTTTTACAAAAAAAAACCAAACCAAACTCTTCTTAACTCAACTTTCACCGGATCCCTGCCCATCACAGACCCTTCTTTTGTTCCAAGCCTGTTACTCAATGTGACCCTGAGCCAGGGGTGTTGTAGGGACTCTGAGCAACAGGGGAAGATGCTGGCCTGGTGGCCCCTGTAGCAGGAGCT
>NW_008610955.1:0-202 GCF_000691845.1 Merops nubicus
GCCTTTCCCTTTGTCCGGCGCCTCCTCTCCCTTTCTCTGAGACAGGGTGTGCTCCGAAGGCCCCGAGGGATATTGAGGAGGGGACCTGCTGAGGAACCTGCCAGGGAGATTCAGGGGCAAAGGCAAGGCTCAGCCCCGGAGGCCGCTCCCTGAGGGCCTCCCGGCCGGCAGCCCAGCCCGGCGCGGGCGCCGGCCACTCCCG
>NW_008610956.1:0-3437 GCF_000691845.1 Merops nubicus
GCGCACGGCCCCGTCACGCCACCAGCGGCGAGAGCCACCCCGGGCACGCGCTCGCCCGCGCGGGACAGCGCTGCCAGGCACCCCGCACCACGCTGCCAGTCACCCCGCACCACGCTGCTCTCGTTTCCCTTCCGATGGCTCAGACAGTGGCGCTTCCTCAGGCGGGTGCAGAGCAGCACCACGCTGCCCTGCTCTAACAGCAGAACCCAACACCCATCACACAACCAACACCAAACCACAGGCCCTTTGGTCCAGAAAAAGGACCTTTTACCCATTCAGAGATGCTTTAGCCATCATGCAAAACCAATTAACAAGATTATATGCAAACCCATAAAGCAATTAGCTGAGAAGATAGACCAGAAAAATCTGCCAAATTTACACCTTTTGAGCTCACCTAGAAACTACATTTGTGTCACAGCAGACTACCATAAAAACCTAAGGTAGTGACTATTAACTGAAACAGTTTTCACTTTGAGATCCCAAATGCAGGAGAATACTTGCTCATAGCTCATTTCAGAATCAAAGTTTAAGAACCATTTTCAATAACTCAGTAATTTCAGGGGAGAAAGTCATACTGAACAGAGTAGTACATTAGACTAAATTTCTCATTAATTTTCCTCTGAAGCATCCGAGTCTCAAAAAAACTGACTTAGAAGCTAATTATGCACAATTTGGACACTCCAGAGTCAGGAATTCAGAGCCGAATCCCGTCTAGTCACTCACAAAACCTGTATGATGAAAACACATTATAATCATGTTCTTTTCTTGCCAGAATAGACAAAAAGCACACTATCAGCATTTTTAAAAGCACATTTGAATCCCAAGAAGGTCTGGGGTTTTTTTTATACTTGGATTTTCTCCCATAAAACTTACTAGCCGTATTTCTACCAGAAAAGCTTCAGCAATCTATCCAGAAACAAACCAAGTTAAAATTGCAGCAGCTATTTCCTCTTCCCTCAGATTTGGGTGAGAAGAGGAATTTTTCCCAGTTGTGATACAGTTAGCATAGATGGTCCTGAAAAAGGGCAAGACTAAGTGCTTCAGCATAAACATCTACTTCCCTGCCCTTGAATCTAAATGGAAATACAACCATTGAAAGCATCCCTGGTTTTACATAAACTTTACTTTCTTACAGCAGACACAGCATCAAAACCACAGCAGTGAAAGAGTCAAATAATTTTCCAGCTGGCTGCAACACCTATTGAAAAAGTAAGACCAGTTCAAGATAAAGCCATGTCTTTTGTATTAAAATACTGGTCAAGCTGCTGACAAGAAGACAAACGAGTTTTTAAACCATTAGTGTACACTGGCATAAAATTAAAAATGACTCTATAGAAATAAATTTGGATAACCGTGATATGTCTCTTCCAGTGCAATACTTCATTCTGATTTTTTGAGAAGTTATTAAAATTGGACCATCGCAGCTTGCTGGAATTTCATTTATTCATTACTGCAACGTACAGTTAATGCTGGAGATTAGATTAGGTTTTGACAAGTGTTTTACACTTCTCAGGGCAGCATTGCTATTTCTGCTTAGGTTAGTAACTTCATCTACCAGTTAACCTTTATAGTGTTGACAATCTGCAATTAACAGTTTTATCCCTTGCCTTCAGTTCCCTACCCACTGCAGACGATGCTGTTGCAGCCACATGCACCTCCAGCTCCTCCTGGGAGGCTGCTTCAGCAACACCCCTAAAAAGTACCCACCACAGCTCCCTTTCAAGATCACACAAGACCTGGCAACAGCAGCAAAACAGAGTAACCTCAAAATGGAGGAGGCCATCACCTAATGAAACATCACTAACAGGACTGATGACTGTCCAAATATTTAACTGCTCTCAAATGCTGCAGGTCAGGTAGGTTAATCAAATAAACTTGCATATCCGGAGGGATTGCCCATTATCTGTCTTTTCTTTAAGTCCTTACCTGACTTCAGGCTCTGAAAAACTACCCAGCTCTGAGCAACTATGACTATTTGCATACAAAAACCGACACAGCAGACATCGCTTCTCCATAAGGAGCTGAAAACATGGGAAAATTCTTCCAAAAGAAGCGTTTTTGCTGAATAACATGACAACTCTCTTCAGTGCAGAAAAGCAGCACATGCTGATGGGAACTGGTAACACCTACACCAGGTACCTGGAAATACAACCCATGCCACAGCACACAACCACACTGTAAGAGGCAATCTCACACATGCTGTCTCTCCCAGACTTGACCATTAAAAATTATCAGAACACGAAAACACCAATACAGATGGACAAAGGAGATGCAAAGTGTTTTCAGCGTACAACAATAGAAATGAAAATAAATCCAGGATTAAAATATAGCTTAGTTTCACCAATTTCTAATAGCATTTGTCTCCATTGAACAAGAATTTATGCACCATTTCAACCTGATAAGAATTTAATTCTAGGTAATAAAGCTTCACAAATTTAATTCAAAGGGAAAAAAAATAACCACACAGCATTTCCCAATTATTTCTAGAGCTCCACGACTACAGATTTCAACTAAAGGAACAGGGAAAGCTGCCATTAAAAAAGCAGAGCTGACATATTGACCCTTGGATACAGTGGCACTAGCAGACAGCTATAATAAAAATCAATATTAATTTCGCACACTTCTGTTTCGAAAATAAAGCAATGAAATTCCCTCATGCCCACCTGCCAAAGGGACACAACTCAGACCAACTTTGGAGAGGATTTTTAAAGTCCTTCTACTGGCATGTAATAGATCCCAAAACTGAACGTGCAGTGAATGTTCAGTGAACCAAATAATTTTTAATAGATTCCTCAGCAGAGTTTATTTTATACTTTTAAATCACTCTGAGACCTTGGAATGACTACCTGATTCAGAGGAAAATAGAAGCTAGTTAGTGTTCATGGTGTGGGGTATTGTGTTTCTTCCAGGGGTTTTCTGAAAGAGGAACAGCTGCGTCTACTACAATTTCTTGCTATGTACTTTAGAAATACCTTAATTTCTACAAACCCTGAACACATAAAATTGCTTTTGAAAACATATACTAAGCCAATTTAAAGTTCCTCCCTGCGGAAGTACTACATCGGCAATTACAGAAAGTTGATCTAACAAAAACTGGAGAGAAATTAAAAGTTAGAATGAGGCAGCTCAGCTCCTTCAGCCACGAGTACAAAGAGGTAGGTGACAGTGTTAACAAGACCATCAGGCCCAGATGCAAAGCACAAACACACTACAAATTAGATCAGTTTGCAGATTTCAGATTAATCATCATACCCCCCTCCGGATCCCCCAAACTGATGCCCACCTTTTTAGCAAGGCCCCTACAATGCGGCGGCAGATTGGACACGAGAAGCAAAGCGTCCCTTGGAAGAGGAAATTTTTCCAGCTGTGTGGTTAAGTCTGCAGGAGAACACGACGAGGAGCCTCAAGCGCTGCTGTCGTTCGCGTGCTTTCAGCAG
>NW_008610956.1:3468-11799 GCF_000691845.1 Merops nubicus
GGAGAAGGCTCAGACAAGGAGTCCTTTCATACACCAGAAACAAAACCTACCGTTAATCACACCAGCGATTCAGTTTCTTCCACTAATTCCTAATCCGACGTCAACAAATAAAGCGAAACACTTACTCTTGTTTTAATTCTATGAAATAAACAAAACTGAATGGAAGTGTTCAGCCTGCACTGTAAAAACGCTGTTGCCCCTCCACCTCCTGATGAGCAGGGAGCTGTGAGACGCACCAAGGGTTGGGAAAGGAGCTCCTCCATAAAACCCATCAGCAGAGAAGTCCAGAGCAAAAGATTTAGAGGAGTGCTGCAGTAACAAGCGAGAGAAACTTCAAAGCCAAAAGGCGAACTCAGTCAAAACCCTCCTCCGTACAAAAGAGACCTTGAACCACAGTCATTAGACAAAGCATCTGGTGCACCGCTTTGATTTTCAACAGTAGTCATTGGACAGAAACAAAACAGCTTTTTTTCTCCCAAAGCAGCAAATAATTGCAGATCCACTTCTACATATAACCTATTATTTATCACCTCATCAGCGACTGCTTGAGTCTGATGGAATTAAACACTCAAGTCAGGCAGTTTTTGTTAAAAGCAGTAATTACATTGTTACTAGAATATACAATTAGGTAATAAAAAACAAAAACAAATCTGTCTAGCAATATTTTTCATGCACTCTCTCAGAAATATTACCAGACTGGAAACAGGCAACATTACAATAATAATAATAAAAAAAAAAAATCCACTTCCACCAAAGTATAGCTACTTCTAATTTAAAATTTCACCCACAGGCAGAAATACATAAATGATTAGTATTATAGTGTTTATTTTAATTACACTGTGCAGCAAGAATCCAAGAGGCTCTTAACTCACTTAAGATATAAAGAAAGCCAGTATCTGAGAGCTTATCCTCCATTTATAACCTAGAAAGTTGTGCCAGGCCATGCTATCACCTACATGCCAAAACTAGAATGTCTGCATTTCTCATAATATCCAAAACCAACACACAGAGTTATCAGCTCAAAGAGGGGAGAGGAAAAAAAAAAACACAACACAATCCCCCCCTGCCTTCCTCCCCCACCGCCCGCCCCCCCAAAAAAAACCACACACACCGCCATACACAGAAGGTCAGGAGATCGCTCACCTGCACCTTTTAGAAAATGTTTAAGAGCATCAAGAATTCACTGTTCTTCAAAGTTTAACAAGGGAAAAAAAAAAGTCTGTAATTCAAAGTTGTATTTACAAATGCTTTCCAGTAATGCAACTGCTGTGCAATGCGTTCTTTAATACCGTACAATTCATGGTGCCTGTCCTGAACACCTAATGATCTAAGCAAACAAAATACAAATCATGATTTCTAGCATATTAAAGATGTTTTTCATCACTGCAGGCAAGTTGCTGATCCCAGTATTTCTGTGCAAGATCAACATTTGCCCAGCTATCTAGGTGGTTTTGAAGATGAAGATTTCTAGATGGTTTATCAATGAAGTAGCCTTTGATCACTCTTTAGTAAAATACTGTTCTTAAAGGATGCTCAGCTTTCTGACATCAGCGGGGGATCACTGGAAGAGCATGACAGTTTGCTGCCATGTAACTCTTCAGAACTCTCCCTTCTTATAATTAACTGTGCTTCTTATTCCTTCCACAGACACAAGCAAGAGATTGGCATGGAGGTAGTATGGCAGCACACTTTATTATTACGTTGCTTACAAAGAAAAAGCTTCAGGTAAGAAACATAGTACAAGCCAACCATGACTATGGGAAGTAACAGCTCGCTCCTATAGAGCTGCTGGAGTTTACCACCGAGGCACAGCATTAGACTTCTGTGTTTCTCCACTGTAGAGGTGAGAAGTGTCTCCTGCCATCACAGCCTCGGCTGCAGACCCAGACAGCCCAGGGAATTCAGCAGCAAAGAAAGGAAAACAATGTGCGATGCTGGCTGGCAGGAGGTGGGCATCTCTGTGCAAAGGACAGTACCTGCCCACTTGGACGCCGGGGCAGTGAGAGCTCACGCTCAACTTCATCCAAAACTCAGCTACAAGTTACAGAAAGCTACACTTTGCATCAACCCAAAAAAAAAAAAAAAAAAACAACACACCAAACAAACACACCACCCCCTAAAATCCTGGTCATGCTACAGGCTTCCACGAGCTCACCCTGTCTTGACCCATCTGAGAGAAGACTCAGGATTCAGCCCCTACTGATCTGTGATAAAATGAAACCCTGCAATGGGACAGACCTCAGAAAATAGGTTATTGGAAGGGCTATTCTAAAACATCTTTTTTTGAGCCAAAAGATCTCAAAGAAGTACTTTACCTTCACACTGCACCCAGTGTATAAAGTGTAGCTTTATACAGGTGCCAAGGTTGCAACAGAATCCAGAGAAAACTCCAACCAACAAGAGCAACAATGCTGTTACAACAGAATTCCATCTCAAAAGTACACTGAAGGGGGCAAACTTTCCTTCAAAAATTTGTAGTTCTACCTTCATGTCAAGGGGCAGAATAAGCAGTGGCTCTACAATCTGCTGAAATACTTGTCTTCCTAGGTGTAATTCTTCAAGCCTGCACTTTATTAACTGGAAGCTCCCCATGATTAAGGGTAATGAGGAAACAAGACAGTATCTAATATACATGTCCCAAAAATGCAGGCTTCCTCCTTAACCTAAGTACAAGTATGGTATTTTTACCACACGACACAGAGATTAGAATATATAAGACTACAGGAATTTTGGTGGTGCCCAAGAACAGTCTCAACAAAACCAACAAGAATATATATTACGAAATTATTTTCACACCTTCTAGTTCATAGTTTTAAGAGTCTAATTTCCATTGTCTATGGTAATTATCTTTCGTATTTCATTGAACTTTGACATGGAAAATATATTATTGGATTTTGCGTGCATCTTTTAGTCAATTCGTATAATCTTGCAAATTCTGTATTACAAGCAGTTAAAATACAATGTTATTTATATTCATAAATAACTGATTTTTTTTAAAGGTAAGAGGATTATTCCACAACAATTAAACCTTTGATCAAATTTGGTGAAATAAATGTTATTTAATAAGATATAAACAAAAATAACTCCTTTTATAAAGTACTGTTTTTTTCAAAAGACAACTCTATCCAAAACCAAGAGGTCACTTTTTCCACCTTTCACCCCCCCACCTCACGTACTCCAAGTATACAACATCTCAACACATTCGTGACACACTGTGCCCCAAAGGATCTTTACCAATTCTATAGTTCTCCTTCAAGACAGAAGATCAGAAGCACAATATCTGCCAGGTTAAAAAAAAAAAATTGTATTTTTAAATACAGATTCTAGGATCCAAACACTAGACTAGCCTTTTTCATACTTCCCAGATCTAATCTACCTTCCAACGAACCACCCTATAAAAATACATCTAGGTTGGTACAGAAAATCTAACTTGTTGATATAGCAATTACTGAAACTCCTCCAGAAAAAGAGCCATGCAATCATCCCTCTTCCATCCCTACTCACAAAACCCTCTATAAAAATAATGGCTTTTCCACAACACTATGAGATCTAATTTTGTGAGGAAATCCAACTGAAGAATCAAGTACCATCCCATGAATAACTTTTTGCTGCTGAAGAGGGAAGAGCTATTACAAAGCTCAAATGCCCGGCTGCCTTCAGCAGCGAGGATGACACACAAGAGAAGAATCCGTACACTGAAGGGATAAAAAAGCAACAGTGCTGTTCCATTTTATGAGATCCACACAGATGTTATCCTTGGTATACACATGCAATTTAGGTGTCAAACACTAAACATGCAGAAAAAAAAAAAAAAGAGGAAGAGAGGTCTATGACGCCAATACATAATTCCTCGCCATGGTCAAGTACACGCATGTTTTGTTTGTTTTCAAGTAACGATAGGACTTCCAGCACCGCTTTTGAAATAGCAATGCCACATGCCCAGCCTCCACATTTTTTCTCTGTTCAATTTCATCTGACAGCTCTGAACTATAAACTTCTTGTGCCAACCTAAATAATTCCTCTTCTTCTCATTAAGGCTGGAAAAAGTACTTACCCACTTGCCAGCTGCAGCTGAAATTTTGTAGCAAGAAGTAAGTCTTTTGGTCAGGTTGTGAACTGGAAGCTTCTGTATCTGCTGAAGGACAAGAACAAGAGTGGGACCACTCTGTCCCTCTCCAGATTAAGGACAGTGCCTGCATTTCAGCTACACACTGGATTGTACTTAAAAGTATCCAAACAGAGATACTTCCTCCAAGTGCTTTATTTGGAGATGCTTTTGTTATTTTTTTCCCTCAACAAGGCTTTTTACACACATTGCTTCTGTGCTCTGCTCCAAAAAAACCCACCTAATTTATGTCTAATCTAAAGATATTTGATTTTTAGAAAATTTCTCAGATATTAAGTCCTTGAAAGATCAAGATCTGTTTCAGCCTTGTTTTTTTTCCTCTAGTAAGGCACAGGCTTGTATACACTGTGTGCACACTGACATTAACTAGCAAGTGCTCCAGCTTCCCTTCCTTAGCCTCCTTTTGCAGCCAGAGGAGACTTTGACCTTCCCACAGACAGTGAAAACACTCGCACGCGCCGGTCACTACAGCTCTCATCAACAACGCAAAGCAAAGACCAAGGTCTTGCATGATGTCCTCTCCACAGCCCAGAAAGACAACAATTAACAAAGAGCAGAAGATACAGGCTTTGTGGCACAGCGGATTACAGCTAAATGAGAAATTAAAAGAAGTTGCGAAGAATTTAGTCTTCCACTTCGGACTCTGTGGATGCTGGGTTCCTTAGCTTTGCAGGCTAGGCTTCCCCACAGAGGTTTTGTCAGGCACCCCATCATCCACAGACATACAGGTAGGACACAACACAACAGCACAAGATCCCGATACCTCCGCTCCACCATCCTCCCTGTCTCCTCTTCCCTGTCCTCCACTCAGCTCACACAGGATTCCCAGCTACAGGATGTTACTGCCCATTTACATGCTCTGGGTTTGAGGAAAGCAGAGGCTCTCCAAAGCATCTCATAATAACTCACAAAGTCAAAGGCATGAATAAAATCTGTGCTGTTGAACTGGCAAGAGGTCTTTTCCTCCTTAATGTGCAATCACAGGCCCAGTCCCCATGCTGAACATAATCCTGGTTTCATTTTGGCTGTGACCTGAATTTTATATTCACAAAAATATTGCCAAAGTCCTGAAATGCCAATGAGAAGCGCAACTAATACAAATATGTAAAGATGATACATATACTGCTAAAAAAGCAAGTACCCTCTCCTGTACAAAACAAAAATAGAACAAATGTTAGTACATGCACATAAACAAATAATGATGAGGTACATAAAAGAAACAAATGTCTCAAGACATTCATCACTAGCATGAACTTAGTTTTTAATATACAGAGTAGTTACATCTCTATCATCTTCACAAACAGAGCCAAGCAGTGCTTGTTCCCTTTGCTCATTAAAGCTCCACAACTGGTGCCTCCTGTACGCTCACACGTACCATTTCATTAAGCTCACTTGACATTAGATGAAGAAAGAGTACAAGAAAATTGCATATTCCCTGCCTAAAAGTAAACTTGTCATTTAAACCTTGTGTATAGATAGAATTCGATATAGCGCTGGCGCAGTGACTCATTCATCAGTTTTAGAGTTTGCACGACAGTGTTCTTACATATGTTTTGCAATACTTTCTGGTTAGCTACCACCCCATAGAATACTAAGTTTTTACTGGAAAGGAAGAGTACATTTTGGATTTGAACACTGCACCGAGATCCGTAGAAACAAAGCTTACTTTTATGGTCAGACTTTAAGCAAAAGTAAACCCACCTAAGGAGCCTTTGCAAACTGTAGTACGGTTAAAGTCGAGGCATGGCTTTTAGGGGAGAGTGTGCCGTAGCAGCATCACAAATAGTTCTCAATGAGTTCCTCCACACAAACACAAGCATCTCATGTGTCAGATTTCTTCAAAAGCTGTTTCTTCACTATGGAACTTAAAACGGCATTCATTCAGAACACTATATAAAGCATTCAGTAGCTATTGCAAGTGCTGTACTTGAAAATAATGGGAGATTTTACAGCCTTCTGTACTGGGGTGAGATAACACATTAAAAATTTTCCCCACTGTCTTATCCTAATCTTTTAAGTTGCAAACCAGACACGAGTAATTGAACACTCAACCCTGGCTTCTGAGAGGCACTGAGAAAAGCACTGGAACAGAAAGGTTGGTCCTGGTTAATGCTACTAACAAGATCAGCTCAGACTCTCACCTGGTAGCATTAGGCTGACTCCAACCTTTGTAGGGAAGTTTGCAATTCTTCAAAAGGCTCAAATCCCAACTTTAATATGCACACTTCTACTGCTTAGGTAGCCATAGAGTACTTTTTTTTTTTTTTTAAAGCCAATGGTTGTTATTATTCCCTTATACTATCTAAATTCACATCAAATGGATCTACCTAATTGTAGATCTCCTGCTATCTGATAAGAAGCTGGCAAGAAGAAAGTACCCTTTGCACAATTAAAGTTAGCTGGTTAAGATTCAAGAATGGGCAGCAACATCCATGTGTTTTTTTCCTCCTAATTGCATATACTATGACCTACAAGAAACATTTTCTGCTTAAAAGTAATACTTAAATGGAGATCTATGGCTGAACATTATCACAAGGATTGCACTTACTTGACAGTCTGCTATTAGCCAACTCCATTATCGCTATTTGCAGTTTTTAAATGTACAGATTCAGAAGTAACTGTACAAAGCCTCCATTACAAGTGGATTTATGGAAAGCCACAGCAATAATCATCCTCATTAAGCATATCTTCCCACAGCCCTGCATTATGTGGACACAAAGAGGAAAACATTTCTTCTCCGTTACCCACAAGCTTAGATCTTTCTCCTTATAATCACAAGCTTTGACTGTCTTCTCTGCTTTTGCCAATGACAGTTACCTCACGTTCCCAAAAGCAGGACTTCGTTTAAAAAAAAAAAAAAAAAAAAAAAACCAACCTGCATAGCTCTCAACCCACAACCAAATGCAGACACTATGTCAGACAGCACCTACTTTGATTTTCCAGAATCTGACATTTTCACTGGCAACATGCATGAGAATAAAACGTATGTGACTTCTACTGTTTTGCTAACTACCAGTATTTATCCAAGACATATCTATGGACATGTACATGAAAAGAAAAGGGCAGGTGGCAATATTTGTGACTAAAGCGAATTATGAAAATCTCTGGATCTGAAGTGATGCATTCACTTGTTGGCCATAAACTGTTTTAACCCCTTCAGGTGCATGGTCATGCTGCACCCTATTTCAACAACCGGTACATGTGCCAGTGACATAGACTAAGCCACTCACATGTTAACATGGTCGGCTAAAGGCAGAAACTGAGAACTTAAATAATCCAACACTGTCCCCCAACATGCATTGAGATCACAAAACGTCTGGTTTGCCATGCAGATTTTACTTCTTGCTTTCAAAGTTCAAAATGCTGATCGTGCGCTTCAACACACAGCTATCTATTACTCCTACATCCTCAGCCCCACAGCGAACCACGACGGCAGAAATAATAAAGTCAGGATTAAAGTACACTTGCTCCTTCCATAAAACCATTCTCAGGAGCCACGCATTTCCTGCATTATTGTAAGGAGTGCAATGGATTTTATTTAAAAACCCATTTCCAAAGCCACACTGTCAGTCTTAGAACAATCACCCAGTAACCAGACATAGCAATAAGTCATTTGCAGCACAGGACACTAGTAAACTCAAATTAAAATTATCATTTCTCCAACAATTGCTTTGAAAAATGAACAACGGTGGTTACACAGGCAGCATAAGGAAACTATTTCTCACCCTCCCTGCTCAAGTTAGCCGCCTTCAGAGATCTCTAAACCAGCAAATAGTCAACGCAACTTCAGTTTGAAGATTTGATTATCCAGTTATCTCCAGAATAAAGCACTTTTCATAGCTCAGTTCTGCACTTGACAAGAGAACGTTTTGATACCAACAACAGAACTTCATTTGGTTACATCTGAAATAAACACAAAACTCCCAAACGCTTTAAAACAGCTGCCTGAGTCAGTTTCCTGGAAACAGAGCCCAGCTCTTCCATGCGAGAGGGCCGTGGGAACGCAGCGTTGTCTAGCAGCGCGGAAACACTTTCCCTCACTAAATTTCATTTACGCCAGGTGTTGGAACTGCTCGAAGTTGGGTCTTAGCGCAGTTTCTGTGTGCCGAAGGCACCGGGATAAGAAACACGCTCCTTTGCAGTGCTCGCCTCCAGCCTCACCTCCCGCTCGCCTCGGGCTACCCGCGCCACCCCCTCCCCGTCCC
>NW_008610957.1:0-528 GCF_000691845.1 Merops nubicus
CACTGGTTTGGTTTCAAACCATTACAACTAGCAAAGAAGTTCACAGCAGCTGAGCTAACCAAAGAACTCTGCATAGCATTAGAACCACAGATCTACTCAGAAGTTCCTAGAGATCTTCCTTGGAAGGAAAAATTACCCTTTTTTTTTTTTTTAAAATAAGGGTTTCTGAGGTAAAGTCACTCTGACATTTAAAGTTTCGATCCAGTCAGGCGTGTGTTTCATTTTAAGTGCAGTTCACCTAAAGACTACCCTTCAATTAAGAAGTACACAATTACTTGGATCAGGACCTTCACACCAATGCCACAAGGCACAGCCGGCTCACCAAAATATCACTGCAGTTGTCCTCAACAGAAAGCACGGTTTAACAGTTGTTCACAGTGTCAGAAAGAGAAAGATCAGTTAGATCACTTTTCACCTTAAATAAGAGAAACAAAAGCAGATGGGGCTTGAGAAAAATCAAAGTTAGATAACCAAAGCTATTTAACTGAAAAAGTCATGTTTATATACAAGATAATTAATAAATTATAA
>NW_008610958.1:0-223 GCF_000691845.1 Merops nubicus
ATTTTGGCCAAATCCAAGTGGTTCTCCCCAGGGGAAATGGAACTGGTGTGGCCAAACCCCTGCACTGCCGCTGCAGTGGACCCGTAGTGCTGGGAGCAGGTCTGTGCTGGGCACCCGTCCCCCTCTGCGGTGCCTCTGTGGCACTGCCAGACCCACACCCACTCCTGGGGTCTCCCTCACCACAGGATCTGAGGATGGGGCCCTTCCACCACAGCACCCAAAG
>NW_008610958.1:591-826 GCF_000691845.1 Merops nubicus
CACGGCTGGGGGTGCAGGGCTCTGTCTCCACCCCCAGCAGAGCCGGCTGTGCCGTGCCCACACCTCACCGTGCCGTGCGGTGCCCCTCTGCCGGGTGTGCGCGGGCAGCGGGCAGCGCATTGTCCTCGCTGGAGCGTGCGGTGGGCAATTGCTCCTCCTCGGTCCCACCGCTGCCAGCCCACGCCGGTGCCAGTGCCGGTGCCAGGCTGCAGGCTCACGCTGGGATGGTACTGCA
>NW_008610959.1:0-243 GCF_000691845.1 Merops nubicus
ACCAAGGCTGGTGTTGGCCAACCCCAAGCTTGACCTTGACCAACCCAAACTTGACTTTGACCAACTCAACCTTGACGTTGCCGCAACGCAAAGTTCCCATTGACCAACCCAAGAGCCTTGTTGACGTTCAAGGCTGCTCTTCCCCAACCCAACCTTGACCTTCCCCAACCCAACCTTGACCTTCCCCAACCCAACCTTGACATTGACCAACCCCACCTTGACCTTCCCCAACCTTGCCCTTCA
>NW_008610959.1:652-899 GCF_000691845.1 Merops nubicus
CAACGCAAGGTTGCCATTGACCAACCCAAGACCCTTATTGACCTTCAGGGCTGGTCTTGACCAACCCAACCTTGACCTTCCCCAACCCAAGCTTGACTTTGCCCAACCCAAAGTCCCCATTGACCAACCCAAGACCCTTGTTGACCTTCAGGGCTGCTCTTCCCCAACCCAACCTTGACTTTGCCCAACTCAACCTTGACCTTCCCCAAACTTGCCCTTCCCCAACCCCACCTTGACCTTCCCCAAC
>NW_008610960.1:0-33176 GCF_000691845.1 Merops nubicus
GAGGCGATTCGCTCTTTTGGCTGGGAGCTAGTGCCGACTCCAGCAGACCCTGGGGCTGGGCTGCAGAGAAGAGGTGAAGCAGCTCACGCTGGCCAGGGGAGGGAACAAGGCACAGAGAGCATGAGACATCGCTGGAAGGGAAAGCAGAGATCCCCGCCAGTCTCCTGTTTTCTCCATGCTACCACTGTTCCCAAATTGATAGTTTAGAGTGAGACAGGCCAATTCTCAGTGGTGTGAGTTAATTAAACTCTTCACAAGAAGTTGTTTTCTATGTTGTTATTGACTCTTTCCACCAGTATGTCCTTTGTAAACTGAAAGTGTGCCTTAGGTGCTTCTTTCTGACACACAAAGATGTAGTTCCTTAGGTATCTGGGCATGGCCAAGGACAACAATCACATTGGAGAAAAAAAAAAAATATCCCAGTCCTCATTCAGTTCACATAGCACAGTCCCCCTTGGGACTTCAAAACGAGTAACGAGAGAGCCACAGATCTACACGTAAGGACAAATCAGTGCCTGAACTAGCTGTTTCAGTAAATAAAACAGTCACTTGAATGTGCACCGAAGCAGCACTGAAAATTCAGATTCAACTATTTCTAAAGCCTCTTCTTCATCCTGAGATAAGAGGTAACTTTTGAATCTTTGATAGTCATGCACTTCTGACTCCAGTCTATAGTACACATGAACTATATCCTCACACTAGCTTCCAGCTAATGACACACAAAAGTCCTGCTTGTACAAATGCCAACAGCAGGAAAGATGCTACAGCATGACACAAGCTACCTTTCACACCAAGCCTTTGAGCTTGCACACATTCTGCTTTAAGGCCAGCTGAGCTCATTCCAAATGTTACAGGCTCACCCTGAGCACTGTACTGATTATGCTGCAGGAAAAGCACATTTTGTCCCAGTTTCCAGCTAACCAAGCAGCCTGTCTCACTCGTACAATCTATTTCACAACCTTCATAAAGTAGGGGGCTGAAAGAGAGGAGAGCAGAACTCATAATAGCTATATGCAGAACAGCAGGACCAGAGTCATCGTCTTCCAGTTTCTAGTCTGTCACCTTTGAGCACTGCGAAGGTGTGAGATCTGGTTGGGTGTTCAGGGGATGCACAGGCTGGGTCTGGAGAGTATCAGGTCTCAGTGGAGTGCTGATGACAGTATGTTACCTACCAAAAGCCATGCAACAAGGAGCATTTCCTTGCATTAATGAGCAGCTAGGAGGAACTGGGACAATTAAACCTCCGAAAAATGGCCTGGGCTTTTTTTTCTTACCAACCAAGCCTGGATTTCACCTTCAGACCCCTGCCAGTTCCCTTGTGCTGCACTGGGTGCTTTATGTGCATAAAGGCTTTCTGGTAAAATGGTGCAGCAACCACTCTACTGGATTCTGACCTTGGCTTTGCTTATGCCTAAGCTGGTTGCTTCTTAGTGTCAGAAGGACTGAGGCAGTGGCAGCTCATCATGTCCCACTTCCAAAAGAATCAAATTATTACATAAAGTGGACATAAATTCCACTTTTCCAGCCACAGACCAGCACTCTAGCCTCAGTTACCTTGCCAATTCAGTCAAACTTCTCTGTCACATCAAAGGAAATCTGGAGAAGTTTCTGCTCAAGAATTCTAGAAGTCAAAGTCAGCAATTACCACCTCAGCAAACAGACACTGCTGTGGTGGAGCCAACAACTTATGAATATGTTATTTCACTTAATCTAATTTCCAAGATTTTCCTGGGTTTTGTTGGAGGACAGTTCCCCACTTCTCCTAGGGGCCACTAAGGAGATGGAGTAGAACAGTGACTGAAAGGATTTCCAATTGACATCACACTGAATCGTCTGCAATTCAATGAGACACACAATGAGTCCAGGCTTAGGGGTTATCATGCATGTCTTTGCAACAGCCACACAAATAATTCATACAAAGCCTTCCCCCAGGAAAAACACACACCAGGTCCCATAGGAGAGGAGTAATGAGATGAAATGAGATCTGCCTCAGCTGAGCAGGGTGATTTCAGCCTCCACCACACAGCACACAGCAGCCTTGCAGAACAGAGAGCACCACAATCAGTGCCTAGGGCACCACCTCCTGTGCCCAAGAGCAGACATCCCTGCTGGTTTGCACTAAAGGCTTGAGGCTTCAAAATGTGATTTTAAAGTTGAGTTAGGGACAAGGCAAATGTAAATTTGATTATGTTTGGGCCTCCCACCCTAAAGAGCAACAGTTAAGCATCAGTGCTGATGAGCTCAGTGTTTTCAGGCAAGAATTTTGCCTTGGAAATCCACCTACCTCCAGAACTCAGCAGCTTTAAGCCATGTTTTTCTCCTTGTAGAACTAGGACATTCCCTGTTGAAGGGCCACTGAAGCATACTTTCAAATCCTTTTCTGGCCACACACCTGGATTTCTTTCTAGAAAAGGAACTACAGAAAGAGAGAGGGGCGGGGAGGGAAGATGGGGAGGAGTGCATGCTATAGCCTAACCCTGGCAACAGAGCTAGGACACAGCCAGGGTGCAGCCCTAGATCTCACAATATAGATAAGTAAGTGTTGGTTATCTGCCTGCTTGGTCAATGAACTCTTACTCCACAATAAGCCACCCAACAGACAAGCTGAAGCTTTCTGACAACAGCTTGATCATTGAACGTATCCAGATTTTGGCACTCACATAGAGGCTTCACTTCTACGTGCAAAGCACCAGCTGCCTCAGCTATTCCCCTCAAAAATGGCTGGACACCCAGCACTCCCTCAAAGAAAAGTTACCATCTCCTCTGTCAGCCACTGGGGAGTGCAGAGGCACACCAGCCTGATCTTAGCCCCCCAGAACAGAGCCAGGGAGTTTCTCAGCAGAAGAGAAGAACATCTGGAGATCTGAGAGATGCTTACACGTGGCCAGGTTTGGATGGTGTGCTGCATGTACCGAGTAGCAGAGCAGTGCCAAGTCCCCAGCTAAGCCTCTCAAGTACTGCAGAGGGTCTTAAACACCATTGCATTCTACATATTTAAGGGGGATCCAGCTGCAGGACAGGGAAAACACAAAGAGATGTAGAGAGGCTGCCTCTGGGTTGCACTCACTGCTTTGGTTTGTTTTGGCAGTAGCAGAGAAGCCAGCACCGTACACTAACGTGATCATGCCCAGTCTCTTCAGCATCATCTGTTTCCTGGGCATTGTGGGGAACCTCATTGTCATCTACACTATCATCAAGAAGAAGAAGCTGAGATGCAAACAGACTGTGCCTGATATTTTCATCTTTAACCTCTCCATTGTGGACCTCCTCTTCCTCTTGGGCATGCCCTTCCTCATCCACCAGCTCCTAGGCAATGGCTCGTGGTACTTTGGAGCTCCCCTGTGCACCATCATCACTGCCCTGGACACCAACAGCCAGATCACCAGCACCAACATCCTTACAGTGATGACACTGGACCGTTACCTGGCGACTGTCTACCCTCTAAAATCTACCTATGTCCGGACCCCATGTGTTGCAGCTCTGGTTATCTGCTTGGTGTGGCTCCTCTCCTTCCTGACCATCATTCCTGTGTGGATGTATGCGGGTCTCATGCCTCTGGAGGATGGGACCGTCCGCTGTGCTCTCTTGCTTCCTAACCCAGAGACTGATATTTACTGGTTCACCCTCTATCAGTTCATGCTGGCGTTTGCTGTGCCATTGATTGTCATCTGCGTGGTTTATTTTAAGATCCTCCAGCACATGGCCACCACGGTGGTCCCACTGCCCCAGAGGAGCCTCCGGGTACGCACCAAGAAAGTCACCCGCATGGCAGTTGCCATCTGCTCTGCTTTTTTTATTTGTTGGGCTCCCTTCTACATCCTCCAGTTGGTTCACCTCGGCATCGACACACCATCCATGGCCTTCTTTTATGCCTACAACTTTGCCATTAGCTTGGGCTATGCCAACAGTTGCCTCAACCCCTTCCTCTACATTGCCCTCAGTGAGACCTTCAAGCGCCAGTTCTTGGTGGCCATCCGCCCCGCAAAAGAGCCATGTCGCAACAGCAGCTCTCTCAACAACAACAGCATGACAGAGGCCAGTGTATGTCTGAAACTGGCACCAGAATCCACCCAGCAGACTCAATTTCTGGAGGACTTTTCCCCACGTTCACTGCCTGTGACTGTTCACTAAGGCACTCTGAAGTGACCGCAGCAGAGAGCCTTCAGATCTAAGTCGACGGAGAAGCAGAAGCTTCAGGCAATTCTTGGTGAAGTGTATGAACCACAAGCTTCCACCTCCAAGAGTCCAGGTGCTCCCATATTCATTGCAGGGCTCTGCTCCTACACTGCCCTTGGCCTAGGAGATGCTGCATACTACTGCTTCTTTCCACTCCTGCCCAGAACGACTATCACACGAGACACCGGGCCCCCAAAGAAGATGAAAGAAAAGCAGAAAGGACAGAAAAGATTTCAAGTGGGAATGTTCACCCAGGAAGAGTAAAACCTCTATCAACAACACTGCCCAATGATTCCTCGCCTCTTGGCCCGACCAAGGTTCCTAAGCAGCACGTCAGTGTAGAGCTGCTTCATTCAAACCTTGAACCTTGGAAGCACAATGTCATACTGGAGGTCACTGACCCGCAAACTTTGATGGCTGTGCTCATATCCTAGAGGCAAACAGCAGGAGAGAGAGATCTTGGGGCCAGAAGTCTCATCTAGGTCTGTCACTTGGCCTTTTGGTCTGTCCTTGTTTGTCTGTTTACAGTGGCCTGTATTGTTTGGTTATCAAGACGTTCTCAAGAACTGGCTAATTTTGATGCTAATCCTAAATGTTTCAAGTGAAATCAGGCAGATAATAATTGCATTGCTTCATGGGACTGCACACAATTCTCCAAACTGCTGCTGCTAACACCAGCTTTGTGGCTTTTCATGCCGATGAGCAGATTTTCACACTGCTGGTTCCTCATGCTGCTCCTGTGCCTCGCAGTCTGCACAGCCATTGGGGAACCCCAGGCACAGGGTTTTAAACATGACTGAAAAACACAATGTACAGAGATCTGTGGAGTGAAAAGCTATGAAAAGGCAGCTCAGAGGAAGCAGAGCTGCTTATGCAGCTTCCTCAAAATAACAAATGCTTTACAGAGTTAAAAGACGGAAAATTAAATGTCTGTGTTTTGTATATGTGGCTTTAACAGTCGGAGGTTAGGAAATAGCTTTGCTGGTTACAAAGACTAGAGAAAAGACAGCACAAATCAGCTAAACATGGGGATTACATCGATCGCCCGGGCAGGGCTCCCAGGGGACCATGCAGGCATTGTTCAACCCTTTGTCAAACATGGAGGAAATGGTTACTGTAGATGAATTAAATATAAAGAAGAATTAAAAACATCAAATGGTACAAAAGAATGTTACCATGCTCCTGGTCTCTTGCTGCCAGCCACCCACAATGTACTCACAACAGAAATTCACCCTCACGTAGGTACACAGCAAAACTCTGTCACCCACACAGGACTTTCTAAGCCACATGGACACTTACAGGTGCACCAAATGCACACATCCCACGCTTGTAGGTATTTAAATGCAGTGTACTTCAGACTGCACCCTGCAGAAGACACACAGCCCTTCATTCACCTCTGGCGAGCAAAGCAAGCCGGTGTGCAGCACCAGCACTTTTGCCATCAGATGCAGCACGTTGCTCTGAGTCATCGAACCAAGCTCCTACCAGGGTCTCTGCATTCCCACCCCAGGCTCTGGCAACCTGCACCCACTGTACGGTATTGTACCAATAATTCACCTGCATTGCCCTGGGCAGGAAAGTCAGACACACAGGGGTTTCAAGCTTTGTGACTTTAAAGTCTTTGCCCCATTTTAACTGCCAGGAATTTTCACTTGTTATTCACAGACCTGATTTGCTCTTTGATCAGTACTCTTCCCAAAGGGCTCAGGAGCAAAGGTCAAGGACGCTGTGTGCTGTGCCAAGCCGGACTTCTCCCAGGACAAGGGAAGCTATTGTGTTACCTTTCTCCCACAAGGAAGTCACAGGGAAGATTGGCATGCTCATCTGTGACAAGAGACAGCAATGGCTGGGTGGGGTTTTTTCCTCTTAATATCAGCAATGAAGAAAATATGAGGGAGGTGAAAACAGACTGAAGTGTCAGGGCTCTCACAGAGTGGCACATTGAAGAGATTATCTTGCTTACCCAGTAAAGGTGTTTGTTTGAACTAGCCTTTTCCCCTCTGAAGTGAGTCAGCCTGACCCAGTGTGGCCAAACCACGTGCTAAAAACTGTGGTGGCATTTTGGGCCAGCCAAGGAAGGAGACCAGCACCAGCGGGTGCAACACTTGGAAAGGCAAGGCACAGCATACAGGCACCTTTCCAGGCTGAATTCCTTTTAGGTCTCCTCTCTGTGAGGTGGAAAGCCATGCTAGAGAGACCTGGTCCCAGCACCAGGGACAATGCTTCCCGTTTAGCCACTGTTCCAGCAGAGGCACCTGTCCCTTCCCACCACCCTGCTCTTAGTTTGCATTCCCTAATGTTCCTCCTGCCTGTCTTCAAGGGTTTTCCTAGTCCAGATGTCTGAACACTGGCCAAGTGTTCTCTCCCTTTTCACATATATCCATAAAAGCTGTGACCAACACACCTACAGAAGACAAGGATGTGGATCCCTGTGGATGTGCTGAAGGGCTGGGAAGAGAAGTACAGACAACGCAAACTAGCAAAGAACAGACAGCACAAAGCTTTTCACCACGTTCCCCAAATCACCTCAAAGCACAAGGCAAGATGAACAAAAGCCTCCTTTCAACACAAACCTTTTGATCAAAGATCTTCAGAGATGTCCCCCTGCCTAGGGGTAAAGTAAGGACTCTCAGTAGCTAAACATTCTCTGTGCACCTTGGTGTGACCTACTCCAACCATCCTACCCCTTTTCCCTGTTTTTCAGAGCGGGCTTTGTTGGAGAGTCTGCTGACGTTCCAGTTTGTGTTCAGCTTTACCTCTTTGTCTGCTCTGCTCTTTGTATTTATTATGTGATCCCCAGTCTCAGTGCCTCCATTACTGAAGGCAGAGCCTGAATAAAAGGCATTGCTAAGTAGAAAAGGACACAGCTACTCGTGCAGAGATAGGCAGCTGAAGTGCTGTGAGGTTTGTCTGAAAGGCATGGTGAGAAGGGTACAGAGATAAGGCAGCACATTTCCCTGCAGCCCTGCCTCCCCTACACAGCCTCTTGTCTCTCTTGTTTGAGAGGAACCAAAAGAAATTCAGCCACATAACCAGGGGGAAAAACACCCCCAAAACCAAAAGGTGATAGAAAGAAACTATTCAATCTAGTTACTCAGCTTTTTGCCAGCACTTTTCCTGTGTGTTCACAAGCTGCCTTGTCAGACAGCAGAAGACAGATGGGTTCACTCTCCACCCCCCGCTTCCCCTCCTTGTCCTTAGAGGTGCAACTGAAGCCACGTGTCACAGCTCTGCTCTTGATAAACTCCCACAAGGGGCAGATGGGCCAGTTACTTTTAGTCTTACTTTCCCAGCTAGGAACAGAGCCCTTCTTGGCTGGTCACTGCAGGATTCAGTCCTTGGCTCACCCTTCTCAATTACCTCTTTTCCACTAACCACATCCCCATATCCACACCAGGCAGTAAAATGTCCTCCTGCCTTCCCCACAGCCACAGCTCTGCCAAGCCAGCCCTAAGGGCAAGCCTGAGGCAATGTGCCCACAGCCCTGCTAGGCAGCAGGCTGGTGGCATTGCTCTCCAAACACCCTTCTCCTCCTGAAGGCTCTGCACAGCCAAACCTGGTCAGGAGCCAACTGCAACCACGATGGAGAGTGAGCACAGCACTGGTGGCTGCCGGGTGGGGAGGAGGGAAAGGTGGGGTGACTCACTGGCCCTGGAGACACAGCCAGAACCTGACTAATAGTGTTTCATCAATCACCCCAAGCTGTTAATTGGATGCATTTCATTCAACAGACTCACTGGTGGGAGAGGAGCCACGCGGCAGGTACAGATACATTCCCACTCGCTTCGCACGAGCCCTCCTGCCAGATGCAGGCACCACACAGCAATGTCCTCTCCCACTCACCTCTTTGCAAAGCATCACAGCTAAACCCTCACACCCTTCCCATTTGGTCCATCCTTGCTGCTGGGCTGGGGAGGAGGCAGCACACCGCAAAGTCTCACCAACAGCAGAAGGGGAAGGGATGTCTCATCTACAGCTCCCATCTCCCAGTGGAGGGCTCCTCGAGCAGATAGGACCCTTCAGTGACTCCAGGCAACAGATGTATTTTGAAGCTGTATTTACAGGGCAGCATTTGAACAAGGAACTCACTGTACCACTGGAGGGAAAAACCTTTAAGAGATGTAGACACCAACTGCAGGAGGGCACAAGAGATGGCACCTGTTCTATTGTATTGGCTATGGAACTCAGCACTCCTGATCTCCCAGTCTGGCTCATGGGAGAGCAGGGGTACTGCCTTCTTATGAAGGGTAGAGCTGGGCTTCAACAACTGCAAAGTTACACTTGAGAAGTGGCTTAACTCATCATGAGACGAAGTGATACACAGAGTTGTGCTTTCAAAAGCACTTCTGGATCTGCTGAGGACAAGCATGTTAGAAAAGCCTTCAGGGTTGTCAGCTCAGTATCTTTCACTGTCTCTAAATGCTGCAGTCTGATGCTGGAGTAATGTCAATGATCCCTGGGGTCAAGCCTCTGTATGAAGGATTCCTCCTCCAAAGCAAAGTCAGACTCCATCAGCACCCTCCTCCTCAAGCACAGCAGCTGAACAACCCAAGCACCACTTGAGGTTGAAGGCCCTATCCTGCAGATCCATATACAGTTCACCCCCTGGAAATGAGAACCAGGTTCTGCTGCCCATCAGATCAGGGCGAGTTTGAGTTCACACCAGAGTAGCTGGTGGGATTTTAGCACAAGGAGCACACCCTACCCCAGGTACTGAGTGCATCATCATCTGGCACTGTGGGAGAAATGTGGTTATGGTTCCACAGAAACATCTTCAGGGCAGTGACTTCTCTAAGTACCAGTTAAACAGCAACATACACCGGTTTTGGTTTAGGCCTTAAACCTTTTTCTTTCACTTAAAACTAAGTTAACAGATGAGTCAGCCCTTCCCTCCAACCTGTGCTCTTCCATCCCCTGCAGGTTTCCACCCGCAGGGTAAGCAGGCTGATATAATTTTAATTATTCTGGTATTTAGTTATTAAATTGCTTTTGCTGAGGCTGAAGGAGCTCTTAAGTTTATCTTCCTACACATGCTGCTGGAAGCAGAGCAGCTTGGCAACACCGGGCTGCCATGCCCTGCTCCACTAGACACTTTAGAGGAGTGAGCAGAGCCCTCCTTCAGCAGCTGCAGCAAGAAGATTCCTGCCTCATCCAGGAGCTCCAGTTCTGCTTCACACCCATGCCACTGCAGGCCTGGGGATGCAGTCAGGTACCTTTTCCCCTGTGGGTCTTGACCACAGAAAGGCAAACACTAACATTTTGGGATAAAGCACTCTGCAGGAATAAACATGGTGGTGGAAATGGTGGGTGAAGTTAGTGCTAGTGAGAGCTTATTAAAGCTCATGTTGACTTATTCCATCAGGGGGTTGGTTCTTGGGGGTGCACCTTCTCCAGCAGCCAGGCCCCCCTCACCACCAATGAAAGCAGGGTTTGAAAGATTTGGACTGTTCACATCAGGGCTCCTCATCCTTCCTGCCTGCTCATAAATGAAAACCTTGGATTTCAACTTGCACAAAACATTTTAGTTGGTGTTTTGTGGTTTTGTGCGGTTTTTTTTTTGTTTGTTTGTTTGTTTTTTTATTTGTTTGTTTGGTTTTTTAAAAGGTGAAGTCATTATAACCTAGACCATAATCCCCACCTTAGACCTCCAAGTGCTCTGGCCACAGATTCATTGTGTTATCAACGGAGAAACCACTTTGGAAAGGAAAGAGTAAAATGTCACCTCTCAGAGCAAGAACAAATTCCCCGTCCTTTACTTTTATTCCAGTCCAGATACTTTTTCCCAGCCAACTACCACCACTGAAGAAAGCACATAAACATTTGCTCCTGGGCTGAGACACCTTGTGCCAAGCTGCAGGCCCCAGCCGGTACTGACAGAGTCTCAGGGTTTAAGAGCACAAACACTGGCAGCTCAATGAGAAGGGACCCATTTGCTGGAATTAACATTCAGTCTTTCTGCAGCATGGGAAACATCAATTGTTTGGTGTGAAATAAATTATGTGTCTGTCTTGGGGGGATTTTAATGAGACCTGCCCCCCCCCCTCCTTTTCTTGTTACTCTGACTCAGGGTAAAAGGAAAAAAGAACTAAAACATTCCAGCATCTTTCCACCAACTCTGCATCATAATGTCCCAATCAGGGTAATTAGGATGTCTCCTGTGTGCTCAGGCAGGCTCTACCCAGCACACCCAGCTCACTCTTCATTATGTTGCCACAGCATAGCTAATTACTCCCAGATTTCGAGGGAAGGGGAGCAGGCCAGCTTTGTACACTGTTAGGAAGAGGTCTGTACTGAGTACAGTCAGGGTCTGGCTTTAGCTCCAGTCCTAGTAGATCTCCTGGCACACTGAAGGCTACAGGATGGGAGAAGATGCTACTCTGTGTAGTTCCTAAAAGAACCAGCATGAAGACCTACATGCCCTGGAGATCCCTTTGTTTATCTTCAGACTCCTCTGGAGCAGAAGGGCAGCCAGGCATGTTCTCTGTGACTCCAGTGCCAATGTGAGAGCAAAGAAACATGCATGCAGAAGACTGAGAAACCCTGCTGCAGAGATGCTGGGCACCCCTTCGGGGCAGCAAAGCATCATACACTGCCAACTGACCCCCCTCCAAAGGGGTCACCAAAGTACTACCCAGCCTCAGCACCCATGCTCAGACAGGTATGGAATCCCTTCCAAAGTGGGATGGCAGCCTTCCCATTGCACACGCACATCCAAGAGGCTAACGCTCATTGGGCCATTGCAGGCACCAAACAGTCCATGACTGCATGAGGAAACAGGCCAGTTGCACAGGCAACCTCAGGACCCTTTTACTGCTTAGCCATGGGAGGAAATCCAGAGTCTGCTCACTCACACCACTGCTCCCAGTGCAATTAATGACATGGAATTAGAGAAAAGCTAAGCCAAGCAAGGTCCAAGTGATGCCAAAAGCTTGTTCTGTGGCTGCCCAAGAGTGGAGTTTGACATCTTGCAGCTCTGATTTCCCCACCAAAACAAGTTGCCAAGAGGGAAAGCTGACATGTTGCTGTCCTCTAATTTCTTAAGTATAACAATTTCAATTACAAATATTAATGACCCAAACCTCAGATGATGGGTGAAGACAAGATATTGATGACCATTTTATCTGTGGAAAGTGTAGGCTGTCATCTCAGATAAAATCTACAGTACTGCTGAGAAAAGTAACTCCTTATCTTGATGCTGTCCTTTAGCACAGGAAAGGAAACCAGAAAAGAGTAGTGGGGTGATTCAAGAAAAGACAAAAAGTCACCAGAAACAATTTTCTGCAGCATTACAAGTGAGAGATAAAAGCTGCAGCAGTGATGAGCCTGCCAGCATCAGAGCTCAGGCAGATCAGCTGAGCTGTGATGTGTCGGAGACAGAACATAACCTCCATTTCTTTAATCTCCCCAAATCACCTCATTGTACTAATTCTTTAAGATGTGCTTATTCCAATAGCTGCAAAGACATCAGACACATCTCATGGGCTGGGAGAGCTGACCCAGCAGTGAGGGTGTTGCTTCAGATGAGTGTGAGATTGGCTAAGTGACAGAATTACTAGCAAAACCCAAGCTTCTGCAGCCAGTAACAAGCTCCAATACATTAGATCTGCCAGGAGTGGTTTTCAGGAGTGTTCTTTAAAGAGGAGACATCAATACTAATGAATTGTAATGGTGACAGCTCAGTGCAGAAGCCCAGATTTAAGTTCTGTACCCGACTGTTCGCGTGGTACAGGGACTCAGTGCTGCAGGAGCACCAAGACTTTGTAGGAGTTCCACGATCCTTTTGCTGCTGTATTAGTTGCTACAAGTGTGATTGAAGGCCTCAAAGACAACACGGGCAGTTCACAAAGTTCCTATTTAAGCAGCAGTTCATATTTGGGAATGCATTTTCCGTTTAAAACCTCTGCAGAAACTGTTTTATCTGCTCACACACTCCCCAGGATAGAGCCATCTCTGACCAGAAAGGAGTAGGGCACAGTCCAGCTACTGCAAGCTCTGGAGAAGCTGGATTTACCATCAGAAATCCTTCATTGCAGCTCCTCGGGGATCTTATGGCCTCAATCATATCAGGATACCACACCAACATAATGTCACAAGCAGAAAATCCACATCACACTTCTCCCCTTGCTAGAAGCTGTTGGGTGATATCCATCAATGAATTTGCGAAGGTAGCTTTGAAGATAGCTCATTTTAGAAGCAGCAGCTGGAGTAAAGCTGCTCTCTCTCTCCTTCCCATCAACTAGAGTGGGATAACTACCGAGGGTGTTAAACAGTACTCAGAGGAACTCTGCTATAGGGTGATAGTTGCTCGACTGACAGACTGTCTCCACTAAGGACATTGTTAACCATACAGGTAATAACGGGGTGTCACAGGAATGTACCCACATCCACATGGTCACCAGGATATCACAGGAAGAAGAGGAGGAATGGCCCCATGAAAGACTTTAAGGGGACACAAAGTCAGAACTGAGAAGCCAGGCACCAAGTGGATTTACCAGTCGAGGGCAACAGATACAGCAGTGTTACCACCTCAAGGGCCACAGAGACAGTCACCACTCCAGGACCATCCTTCTCAACTAAAGGGTATGACCCTTTAGATAGATAATTGCCACTTTGCACAACACGGACACACTGTCACCAGCTAAAGGGTTGTAGAAACAAGGTGACCAACAAAAGGACTGTAGCTACAGTGTTGCCAGGCGAAGGGTCATAGTTACAACATTACCACTCAATGATTAGTGATCTGGTGTTGCCAATTAAAGGATCATAGATACAGTGTTACCAACTCGAGTCATGGATACATTGTTGCAAAAGATAATACTGTGTAAAAATGTTGTCACTTTCTCTCTCTAATGTATGAATATTCTGTCTTGTCACTACAGCCTGTGAGGCTCCTGACCTGAGCCTGCCAGCACCCAGTCCTGCGCAGGATCATAATAAACTTCATGTCTCATGTGTGTGGGTTGGATTTTGGCACACTGGGTGAAGAATCCGGTTTTGGGACAACAAAGATATCAATCAAGCCACTCATGTTCCACAGTTCCTTTGCTCTGCTCCTTCCCTTGCCTTTATAAGCTTGAAAAGAGTACTGGCCAAACTGGGTTTGGCTGGTAAAGCACTGCACAGAGGGAGGAACCTGGGGGTGGCTGGTGGTGGTGAGGGGACAAGAGCTGGCTCTGCAGAGCAGGTCATCAGCAAACAAAACTTGGCTGTTAGTCTTTCAAACAAGCCTGACTCCTGGAAGGGCAAAGCTGATACATTTCAGAGTAAAGGAGGCTTTGAGAAATGGACAGGATAAAAGGCAATAGGAAGACCTCAGAAATTTTAAAATATATATTCCTTTTAACCAAAGGGAAAGATGAAGAAACAGAAAAAAAAAATAAAAAAGGCTAAATTAGGTTTGGTCCTTTCAAAATCCAAATAGGAACTTTTATGACCTGTTGTTTTTATTTACTCCCAGAAGAAAAACTACTTGGGCAGCATATACATACCAAGGACAGAACTGGCAGCAGTAGCTCTGGAAAGGGCTTCTGCTAGGCAAGGATCCCATCCTGCTGCTTCACTTCTGCATTTCTGGATCAACTGCTGTATTTCAGGATGCATTAGTGTGAAAAGCAAACACCCTGAGGAAAAAGTTAGCCTCACTTGAGGTGTAGCTGGTTGGGAGAAGACAGAATGGGAATAAGCATCTGTTAGTAGAGGATATAATTACTTTGAAGCTTTTAAAATTGTCTTAGGTGACACTTCTACAACACCCTCTGGCCCATGTTAAGCACATGCATAACTCCATTCCCATAACTTGCAGAGGGGGCAGAGTTTAATTTATTCTCCTTTCTGCAGTGGGAGAAATGGTGCTTATGGGGGTGGTGATATATTCCAGCAAGACACTTCAGATCCTGACCATTCCCCTGTGATTTGTTCACCTTGGAGTATTTACATCTTTGCTCTGCAGACTGCCTAGCAGTGTTTGTCCACGCAGAAATCCACAGATGGACACACATACTCTGGCTTAAATGCAGTGAGCTGATGTCACTTTGGAGGTTTTGCCTTGGGTGATAGCATGGCAAAAACAACTCAATAGCTTGACAAATTTTCTTTCCTGCTCTTCACTCCTGACCCAACTTTTCCAACGTGGGCATCTGCTTAGAGGCTTTCTTTTAGCTTCCCGGAAAGGTTTTCATCAGCCTCCAAGGTCAGGACACAACAATGACTACTGTGTCAGCTGGACAAAGTTGGTCAGTTTTCACCAAATAACTAGAAGCAAGATGCATTTGATCAAAAAGATCCATCATCAAGGGTGATGATACATGCAACGGGAAGGGACAGAGATGAAAGTAAGCTCCAAGGACTCGGCAAAGAGACCAGTCAGCACTATTTGTGCCACTCTGGGAGAGGAAATAGTCAAGACAAACCAGCACCACCCCTGTGGGACTTGTTTTAAGCTCCAGAAAGAGAAATGGGCACAGGAGACTCAGGGCAAGACAATTTCAGCACTGAAGGAAGAGTAGCCAAAGGGAAACAATCTTTTTCTCATTTTATGAAAGAGCAAACTTGTGGGTTTGGATCTTTTTAAATAGGCAAACTCCAGAAGTTAGTTCCTGCTGTTTTCTCCCAGGGAGGAAAATAAAGAAGGGGGGGAAAAAAGAAAGGTGATTCTGAGTCTTCCCAGCAGACTTTGAAGATTGAATTATTTAGCTAATTAAAACCAGAGATGAGTCTTTACCAAAATCTGTTGCAGTCTTAGTTGCCTTGGTAGTAGCTCTGTCAGGACAGTTGATTTTGGTTCCTTGTAAGACTGCCACTTTTAATACTGCTGTTTAGCTGGCACAGGGGTTTCAAGAGCTCTGTTCAGTGCCTGTTCAGGCTCCTCTCCCTGGGCATATCCCAGCCGTGCTGTTGCTGAAACACCCTATACAGCAAAGTAAAACTCATCAAAATGCAAAAGCAGCATTCAGTGTCAGCAAGGGGGTGTTGGCAATGTGCCAATGAAAGGTCCTTCCTGCACCTGCAAGAGCTTCTAATCTACATCTTTCTACCTTAATTTGTCCTGATATAACAAAAATGTTTTAAGTGGCCAGAATAAACCTGGTACTCTGAGTATCTCTGCTGAGATATTTCAGAAGTTGTGTGATTGAACTGAGTAAAGACAATTTTCAATGCTACACTTCAGGAAGGCCGCTGCCCCCACACACATCCACCTGAAAGCAAGTACCAGGCTTTGCTAAGCTGAGCCTGAGCCCATCCCAGCAGCCTGCTGAGTAGTTCTGCATCTGAGAAAAGAGCAGCAGCATCTCCTGAGCATCACCCACAGGCACAGCCCCCAGGGCTGGCACAAGCCTGGCTCTGCCTTCAGGTTTGCACAGGTTTGTTTCCACAGCCGTATTCCAGGATATAACAGGGACACTTTTCCAGCAAAACATCTCTTTCTTCTGAAGATTTATTATTGATGTTACTATGGTTCCCACTTTCAGTTCAGACCTTGAAAGTAAGGAGCGGTGCTGTGAGCAAATTGAGAGAATTTTCCAACAGCAGAGTGCAGGGGGACACTGGCTCTTGGCGTAGCTTGTTTTTATTGATTACAGTTGTGCAAAGGGACAAGTGCTGATGGTGCCACACAGTCCTCACAGTACAGCTAGTCAACAGACCTTTTTTTAAAGGCTGAAAGAATTGGGGTTGATTGACTTGCTCGGTTTCCCCCACTATTGTACAATTAGATTTAAAAGCCAACCCCCACGTTTGATTTTTTTTGTGAAGTCAGACATTAGCCTGTACTGTTGTACAGTAGCAGATCCAGAATCAAGTGGTTCAATACCTTCTGAATGGATTTCTCTGCAGCTGTGCTCACACCTTTATTTACTTCCTGCAGAATTCAAGGCAAATTTATTTCACTTGGGTAAGCTGAAGCTTGAGCTTATTCTTCTAGGTGTGTGCATAAGAACTACACCTGCTGTTCATGCACGGTTGAGTCAATATAACAGAAGTATTAAACATCATGTTTTATTATGAGCACAACTGTGCACACACAGGTCTGTCGCATCCCGGCGTACAGCATTTAACAAACCAGAAATGCACACTGAACTGCTCTAAATGCAGTGATTATTCAGCCAGTCACAGATAAGGCTTCCACACAGGGGAGGCAGATCTGAATAGCTCCAGCACAATTATAACCCTGCCATTACGCTGGGTAATTTCCTAGCAGACACACCAGACTCCCCCAGCACACAACACAGCCTTTGAGCCAAAGATCTATAAGCCAATTTACATGGAAAATTAGGAGGTGTCAGAAGAGGCAGAACTAGACAGGTCTCAAGGACATTAATTCTTGCTCCTTTAGCCTTGAGCTTTCAACATATCATTAATTTAAGATTGTTGATGTTAGACTTCCGTCAATGCCATGAAAAGAGGGAATACTTAGGCTGTGCTTTTGCTGGGTGGAGATAAACCAGCTAAAGAACCAGCCTACATGTGCAGGTTAAAGACTTCAAGCCCAGGCACAGAGACCCTCACTCTGAGAGCAGACAGACCATGGCACACGGTACATTCCTGGCTTTGCCCCTCTGCAGGGCTCACCCCAACCCACGGCATCCCTCGGCCTCAGACCCCAACTGCCTGCAGCAGGGAGGAGATGACAAATGACTCCAAGCTACTTCCATGAAGAGCTGTTAACTTCAAAGGTTAACCCAGCACCATCTTCTTCCTATTCTCACCTCCTTTCAAGCTCCTTGATTAAGGCTGTAGGCACCTAGGGCTGTGATGACTTTGCTCCATAGCACACCTCCCTTCCCCTGAGCACTCCAAGTTGTTAATTGAGCTTCATACAGAGGGCTGTAGAGGACACCCAGCACCCCACCAATCTAGTCTACCATCTATGAATTTATAATACATCTGCAAGCAATTTGCTCTGGGCCAATGAAGCAGCAGCCATTTAATTTGCAGCTGGGTGCAGTTACATCAATAACCAAGTGGATAAGGGATGTAAACTATTAGTGCCTATGAGCAAATTAACTGTCCACTTAGGCAGGGCAGCAAGCAGTGAGGAGCTGATAGCCACACCAGTGAGTCAGAGGAGAGACTACAGCTCCAGTTGGAAGCATTGCAAAGTCTTCTCCCCAGAAGCTAGAGCTGTGCACAAAGTCAGGGCAGAAAGGGCCATTTCCATCAGGTTTAACAAATACAGCTCTGAGATGCTGAGGTTTGGCCATGCTACTTCTCACAGGGCCTCCAGCTCACAGCTGAGGTGTTCCCCAGTCTGGCTTTGCCTCCCCTGCCAGTGACATCCTGCATGCATCCTCACAGCCAGCCAGCGCTGGTCTTCAACTCCACGAGCAGCTCAGCTCACCAAGGGCTGTGCCAGCATGCAGCAGCCTCTGCACATTTGTTGGTTTGAATACAGATGCCCAGGGTTTGATTTTTTTTTGCTCCTTTCCCCCAGCAACAAAGGCTGGAAGCCCAGAAAATCATTATATCTTATTGTGTGCCTGACACAGCAGCTCCTATCCCAGATCTCCATTTCTGGCCTTTTGGACATAACTGCAATATAAATATCTGACTTGCTCCAGTTAGTACCACAGTGCTGCAGCCCCCAAGAATCCAGGAACACTGCACAGACCTGACACCATGTATAACTCAATAACATGGGCAGCATGATTCCTCCTCCAAAGCTCTCCCCCACAGCACAAGAAACCAGCTTTTCATGGGCTACAAGGATGGGTGGCAGCAAGTTTTCAGCTCTCCATGTATCTGGATGGTGCCTATAAGATGTGCTTGCAAGGTCTCTCCCACCCACATGCAACCTTACAACCACAAGTCACTTGGGGTTCTTATCCTTGTCTGCTGGTGCTTGGTGTGACAGGACTCCAAGCCTCTGGCATTTCAACTGCCCTAGCAGGGTCAGCATCAGCTGAGTACATGCTGGGTGTGACAAATCTCTCCCCGAGATCACATATAATTTCCTCCACCTCGAGAGGGAAGCTGCCTCTGAAGGAAAGGGCAGCAGCAGCTAAAAATCAAACCAAGCAGCTAGACCAGGACTACAAACCACACCACCACCATGTTGCTGCTGGAGGCAGTGCTGCTCCTGGGGCTTTCACAATGAATTCACACCTTCCCTTGTTAATAAGGCTTTTTGAGGCAGGCCACAAAATTATGTTAAATTAAATGAAAACCCAAGACTCAGACTACCCTATCAGAGGCTCTCCTCTTCCTCACAGGGGCCTGAATGCATTTTAATTCAAATCTAAGAGGACTGTTGAGGGGAAAGAAAACATTTTCCCATTAGCATTTCTTCACTTCTGCTCAAACACTAAGAAACAGCTCTGGAAACTCATGTCTCTTATGAGTTAAAGTGCTGGAGAAGCAACCAGGCAGTACTGTTGCAGACCAACAGAGGATGAAGATGGCAGCTGCTTCAGTCTTCCAGCTGAAATAAAGACCCTGCCTAGCAACAGCTGCAGTTCTTTCAGTTTTAACCCTGCAAGAAGGCAGCCAAGCTCTCTGGCCTCTTGTAGACATCCCAATCCCCAGACTTCAGCCTTTCAAACCAGCTGCCACTGTAGCAAGGCACTTCCTTCTCCCAGATCTCTCCTTCAACCTGCGGCTTTTTCAAGCGATTTAAATTAATTTAATACCACAATTAAAGCTCAGCCTTTCATGTTCTTTATCCTTAAAGAGCTGCAAAACCAGAAAATCCTTCACATCTGAACAGGGCCAGGTCATCCTACATTAAAGATGGGGCAACAGAGCTGCATTTGTGCAGTAGTTAACAGCTGAGGATTAATTAGCACACACTGAACCCAACCCAGGCCAGTGCCTGAGTTTGCTGAGCAGCCACATGAGGAGGAAGCTGGACATCTTTCAGCATCAAGCACCTGCCAAGACCTTTGTGGAAGGACATCCTTGACCTCACAGGGCTTGAAGTTTAGAGCTCAGTTCAGTCCTCTCCCCTTCCTCAAACTGGAGGCAACACTTCCCTCCAGCCAAAGGACCCATGACTCAGCTATGAATCACCAACCAGCCTCTTCATCTCACCACCAGGCACCAAACCGTGCACATGAACAATGACAGATGTATTGTGATGCTAAAAAGTCTGCTGGGCCCCTGTGGCCCCATAACTCCTCCATTCATTGCCCAGGTTGCAGGGACAGGGGTATTTTTAGTGCGGCCAGTGTTTTTAAACAAGAAAATGGCAATGGCACTTTCCTGGCTGATTTAGTGGCAGTGGCTGCAGAGCGTGGGGCTGTGCAGTTGCCATTCTGCCTCTAACCAACGGTGAGGATCAGGAGCACTGAGATGCGAAGCCTGAGCAGATGAATCATGCAGAGCAGCAAGGCTTAGCGGAGTTTTAGCCCAAGTTGTCAGAGCAATGCACAGCTTCATAGATGTCCTTTGCAGCCAAGGTCAGCTCAGGTCCATGTCCTGTATCCTCCAGAAAGGACCCTGCTCCAGCTGTGAGCTGAGGGACAACTGCTCACAACAGCTCGATTTACTCATTTGGATAAAGCTGGAAACTCACTTTTGCCTACGGAGAATTAAAGTGGAAAAAAGCAAACCAAGAGGTTTTGGGAAAGGAAAAAGATGGCAGTGCTCATCCCAACATCCGTGCAGGCAGACAGTGGCTCAACCTGCTGCAGTTTTGGAGCATTTGAACCCCTTTTGGAGATCATCGCCACTCTGCCTCCATGGAGTGATGAGTCTCCAGCATGAGCATGTCACTGACAGTGATGCAGGAGAAGTTTCTGGAGATCTTTGCTCTCCATCACTGTGATAGATGGATATTTCCCAAACTGGTAGGCAAAATAATCAATTTTCCAAGCACAGTTGGGATGAAGGCAATGGCAGAGAGACAGTGGATGACTGCCAGCACTGGATTACAGCATTCTTTGTACTGTAAGGAGAAGTAGTAGGATGACTTCACATGGGAGGGATGAGGGTAAAAGGGCTCATCCCAAGCAAAAACAAAGCAAAAGACTCCTCAGCTCACTTGGCAATAATCAATTCACTGTTGCCCTGCAGAAAGTGATACTAACTAAACCCTGTCAGTCGTTACCTGAAACATTTTCTGCTTTGTCAGTTGTTCAAGGGCAGTTTTGCAAGCAGATGACATTTGAGATGGGGTATATTTTAGGTTTTTTGCTAAGTGCAAGGTATCATTTGGTTTCCGGGACAAAAACATTTTTATTTCAAAAGACAGATAAGTAGTTTCTAGAGTTCATTACTCTCACAAGATGTTCTGACAGTAAATGTAGATGATAACTCTTCAAGACAGAAGTCCTTTGCATGAGACAGGGACAAGACATTCAAGGATCTGCTCAGCTTTAAATAGAGACACTTCAGAAGGCAGCAGCCACTTCCAGAGCACCTCAAACACTTGAGCAGGTCAATATCTCTGCAAACTGGGAAATTTTAAGTGTCACTTAATGGGCTGCAGTAACTAAATAGCTTGCTCACACCCATCCTGGGACAATTTAGTCCATTCCGCTTTTGCAGAGAAAAGATCAGTCTCCACTTACAGACAACAAGGCAAGTTCCAAAAACCTTCTCCCACATCCTGGCCTGGGCTCTGCAGGAGGTCCCTTGTCCCCATGTAGCCACATCCCCACCACAGGCCGGGAGCTGGGGCTCACACTCACCCTACACCAGGCACCACAGCTCCCCTGACTCAGGACACCCCCATTCCTCACACACACTCTGCCCCAGCCCAGCTGTGGTGGGAAGCTGGACAGAGTGAGCTCCAGTGTCTCTCTTGTCTGGAGTTAAAACTGCTCATCCAGCAAAGTTACAGGCAGAGCCTGTGATTTCCCAGCATAAGACAAACTGAAGAGAAGGGATCAGCTGCAGTGGGGCAGGAGACAAATGCCAGTGACATCTTCTCATACACGAGGCCAAGGGTCCCATGCTTGTGGGAGGGGAGCAGGCTCTTGCGTTGGGACCCTGTCCCCTCCTGAGCTGCCAGGGCTCTGTACACAGAGCCAGGAAAAGGGTGAATGTCCTGGCAGGCAAATTTGCAATTGCATGGGCCCACAGCCCAGCACCCCCTCTGAACACAGGCTGAAAGGCTGCAGCTGTGGCTGCACCACGTGGCAGGAGCCACACAGTAGCTTTGCAATCTTCAAAAAAAAATCCCAAAACAATCAGCAAATCTCTTTGCTTTAATCATGTTTACTGGAGGCCAGAGGAGCACAGAGGTGCATCATTAAAACAGATCAATCTGCCCTGGAAAATTCATCTGATCCTCTCTGCGGGGGTAGGCACAGGGAGAGTGCAATACAAGGGGAAGCAGGATGGGTTCCCTCCTATTGTCCCAGCTCAACACCAAGGCTTCCACTCCATTACAGGAGACCTCTGTCTCATCTGCACACATGCAAATCTCAAAGAGAACAAAATTTAAATGGACCAGCTTTTATATCCAAAGAGAAGACTAATTCTTCTTTGTTCTCAGGATTGCAGTTTTCTCCCCATGTTGCAGAGGGTACAAACAAATGAGCAGAGAATAAAAGAGATTAATGAACGAAGGAGCAGGACCTAGGCTCCCAGCTGCAGGAGCAAAGGGGAAGCCAACCACAATGCCAGGGACTGCCAGAGCAAAATAACCCACATGGCTAGTGCTGAGCATCACAACCACCAAGGGCTCCCAGGACACCTCCCCACTCAAATGAGAAGAATTAACACGCATCTCTGAAAGGATTCACTTAAAGGGAAATCAAACAGAGGAAGGTAGGAAGGGTTCATAGTTTAGGCAAACCACACATTGCTTAGAAAGGGCTGGTGTTGCAGAACCACTGAGCTTCTGACTGCTGACAGCCCTCAGTTTCCAGCAGCTCTTTTCCTTCTTGAGAGATGGACCCACATGATGCTAGTTTCTTCCCAAAGTCTTAAAAGCTGTAGAAAACCAGAAAGGCATCTGGTATTTACCGAGGTATTTGTACCAAGCATTGCTCATTTAAGACCTATTGACTCTCCTGGCTGGATCAGGGAGACATAGCCCTGCAGAAGCTGCAAAACAAGCAAAAATAAAACCTTTCCCCCTTATTCTCAAGCTATTTTAAGTCAAGGCCAACATCAGGGTATTAGAGACAAAATTTGGGATTAGGATTAGTTTTCAGCCTGGTGACTGTGCTGGTCTGATTCACATGGCAGTTGGGTCTTGGTACCTGCATCACCTCACCCTTTGCTCTTGATGCCCCAAGGCTGATCTTTGCTTTGGCTCCCTAGTGCTTGGGAATGAGACAAAAGCCACCACAGTTCGTTTGAATGGGAGAAGTGACAGCACTCTCTAAATGTAAACAGTTAGCAGTTACCCATCATACTATTACAGTGCATGGTGTAATTTAAAAGCAAGTTTAATTTCCAGATTAATTATTATCGTCTCAGACTGGATGAGCTTGCAATAAATCACTCGAGTGTGAAATTGCACAGCAATTACCTGATTGTACATTGGGCATGTAAATATTGGTAGAGTCACCTAATGGAGACTGATTTTGGGGAACTGCAGGCTACAGCCAGCAGAAAAAAAGCCACAGTGCAAAGCAGGTCAGGGGAGCAGGTGGCAAACAAGAACAGAGAAATATTTATCACCATCCTGTCTCTGACAGAGGAGCCAGAGCAGTAACAGGCGAGTGTCCTCAGTGTAACTCAAACCCAGGTAGCAACTTCTCCTTGGATGCTTTTGGCTGGCTGCAGCCTCACTGCCCAGCAGTGTCAGGCTCTGGTTCTATTTGTGACTCCTTTTTCAGGGAACCAGATTTTCGACTTTGTTTTCAGAGTCTTAGCCCAAGGCCATGGGGCACACAAGACTAGAGACAGCGATAGGAGGCCCAAGCGTGTTATCTTCTCTAAGCCAGCTCAAACTGGAAACAAGGCAAGTTTAGGAGTTATTTTTCACTGTAGCAGGGCTCAAGCCTTGGAGAGCATTTTGTCACCCTCAGGGCCCACCTGTAGGATGCCTGGGTGACCTCTTACCCCCCAACTCCCTCCACAACATGTTGCCTTGGCAGCTCAGGCACTCGCTGCCAGCATAGCACCAGTGTTGCTGGGGCAGGCGGTCCAAGAGGCAGAGGAAAACCTCTTTCCTCTCTGGAAGCAGCCCGAAAATGAGTGAGAGGCTTTGTCAAGGAAAGGTGGCACAGTACTGCAGAGCTCGAGGAAGCAGGGAGACAGCAGAGCACACCTCAGTCCATCAATGCTAACAACACTTGCAGCCTCCTAGGTGAGATTCAATTTGCCGGAGGAGCTGGAATTTATTACCGTGATCAAAACACTAGGAACAAATGCAAACACTGCTGGATGGAGGCTGTGAACACCACACATTATAAACACTCATCCAGGGCTCGAGTTAAGAGGAGCAGCCAAACCAGGCTGCACTGTGTGGCCAGGACCTTGATTAGAGGCAGCAGGAGATGGGGATCCTTCTCTAACTCACTGCCCCCTCTTCACCACAGGCTGCCCACAGGGTTGGTCAGCAACACAAGTGCTGTCACTGCCAATATACCCAGAGCAAGCCCTCGGGCCCCCCAGAGAAGAAGCTCTTACCTGACACTGTGGGCAAGTTGCATTTGCCCTCAGCTATGGTGAGCTGCTGGGGAACCAGCCCCCAGCATCCCCAGGGTAAGGAGGGCACTGCTCAGGGCTGGGCCCCTGCCTGCATTGAGCACACCAAGCAAAAGGCAGCACACTTGCATGGCACTGCTGCCTGCAACCCCCCCATTAACACATCCCATCCCAGCAAACAGAATCCTGGCACCAGCTCCAGTTGTCCAAAGAAAGCTGCAATAGGATTAGATCCACCCAACATTTATACTCTCTGCTCTTGACGTGAGGCAGACCTTGCAGGCAAGCAGAGGAAGCACAGACCTGCAGCTGCCTCTGGCAGCATGTTCACAGGCACAGAATCATAGCAGGATCCTTCTCCAGGAGGAAAACAGGGCACCACTGAAGTCCTGCAGCCATCGCAGTCCACAAGGGCAGGACTTCATTCATGCTCCTTCCCTTTAACACCCCCCCACAGCTTTCTGGCAGTAGCAGGCCCCCCTTGATGTACAGGACACTCCTGGAACAGAGTTTGCTGTGAGCATGTCCCCTCCACTGGAGCATCAGGATTTGTCTGAAGCCCCATGGCAGTATCTGACAGCGCCCAGAGATCTCAGTTGCTCCTTAATCCTAAGGACCCTTGCCCAGCAAATACCTCAGCTGCAGCCCTAGCTACTTCCCAATACTTCAAAAACAAATCAAAAAGGAACTACAGGAAGCCCAAGTTATATTTATGATTCCTGATTGTCTGCATTATCAGGAAATCAGCACTGCTGTCAGGGGAGCTGAGATAAACTGTTCCTCCAGCCCCCAGAGAGTCCCATGAGCCATGCCTGGAAGGACTGAAGGCAGCAGGAAAAAAACTCCTCACCAGCAAATAAAAGTTTCATGAGGAACGAAAAGATGACAAAAGCTGCTTTGCTGTTGCAGAGCTCCCAGGGAAATGGGGCCAATTACAAAACCTGCCTGGGATTTAGCAGACAGCTACTAGAATACATGTTGATTTGAATGGAGAAACTAGGTTGGAGAATTATGAGGGCTAAAAGTGAGGAGCTTGCCATGCTCTACACCCAAAGTCAACACAGATGTGTGCAGCACTTAACCCTTATCAACATCTGGTTGTAGGGCTGGAGCTACAGGCCCATCACCCTGGGGATCACAGGGACTGCCCTGGGCTCAAAGCCAGGCTCTCCATCTTGCTGTAGGTGGTTTCAGCCTCATCTTGCAACAGTGGACCCTTTGCCTCTTCCACTGGTGACTGTCTGAGCTCCCTTGCTCTTTAACACTACATGCCCTGAATAAGCATGGTTTGTTTTTCAGCTGTACACAAGTTAGCACATGTAAGCCTGATGTGATTCCTCACACATCTTATGCTGAGCCACACCAAAGGTGCAGTGCTGCTACACTAGTACCCAGCAACATTCAATGCTGAACACATGACAAGGTCCCAGTCCTGCAACGCTGCCCCTGGGCCCCAAACACTTCTCAGAGCTGTCTCCATTCATCCTAGGAAGCATTTACCCTTTGGGCTGACACATCCAGTTTATTTACTTGCTTGCCTGACAGCTGGTTATTTTGCTGCTAGATAACTAGTTCCCCATAAGAAGCAAATTTGGTGTCCCTAAGAAGCAAGAGCATGTCTGGAAGATTTGGGTCTTTGTTAGTCTCTAAACAGCTTCCCATCTGCAGCAGAATGGAGAAGTTTCATTAAGAACAAGGTGAACCACTCCCCAAGCAAGACAGCCCCTAGCAAAGGAAATCACTCAGTCATCTCCCAGCATATCCAACTTCATTAAATGAGGATTCTTTCCTCAGAGGCACATTTCTGGATCCATGGGAGAGCTGAGAGAAGGAGGAGCTGCCTGCAGCCCCCAGGGCTGTGTTAGCAGGTCACATTCCCAACGCCAGGGAAAGCCATTCCATTTTCTTGCAAATAGAGCTCATCAGGAGCGATGCTTGCTGACGGCTTCCCATCCTCGAGTGGTGCCATAGCCCAATGCCTCACCATGCAATTTGCAATCCTACATACAGGGCTCATACCTGCTGTCCCTCCAGCATTAGGGCAAGTACAGAGGGATCAGCGTTTTAGTTGGACATTTCCATGCTCCTGTAGCTACTTTCAAAGACCAGTTGCCTCCTTGCAGCTGGCAACAGGAGATCTGCTTGACCCATGCACCTTTCATCTCCAGCTCATAAAAGAGAAGACAGACTTATTTTATCAGGTGTTCTAAGCCTCGTGCTCCATTCTCTCTAAACCACCAGACCGACCCACTGGCAGCTTTTCCATCTGCAGATATGTCATTTAAATGGAATTATGCCAGTAGCAGGGATCATGCTGTTCCTGTTCTGTAGCCATGCTTTGGAAGTGGATGCACATATCAAATTCCGACTTTCTTCAAATCTGTCAGTACAGCTCCCTTGGCTTCAGCACAACTGAAGTGCGAGGTGCAGCTGAAAGCCAGACCTAGCATACAGCACTCCGGTGCTACTAGCAGTGCATGAATAATCTGATACAATGCCCTTTTAACACCAACATAAAAGTGCAAGAATGGAGCCAGCAGCAGTCATTTTTCTGCTCACGTATGAGCACAGCCTGCTTCCCACCCGCTGCCCCCACTGAGCTCGGCACTAGGGAAGACCATGTCTGCCTCTGGCTCGTTGAACACACTGTGGACACCAGTTTGTGGATGTTGAGGTTGAGGCAGGACCCTCAGCCCACTTAACCACATGGCTGCCTTGTCATACCTGGTACAAAAAGGCTGGCCAGATGTCTGAGGGTGGCCAGGAGCCCCACAGCTTGCACCCCGCAGCCTCACAGGGCTGACAAGGGAGCCCATTCCCCACGTCTTGGGCTGGGAAACAGGTCTTGCCATCTGACTACTCTAAAGACTGGGATCTTGTCTGCCAAATGAGGGCCTTGGTTTAGTCAAGATGGGAGACAAATCTGGCCAAGTCGTGCCACCCACCAGAAGACAATTTGCCCCTTGGGGTGAAAGTCATTAGCAAACTGCACAGTATTTCTAATTTCAATTGGTCTGATTTTATCCTTCAGACACAGGCTCTTATTGTGCCTTTTTTTTCAAGATTAAAGTGCTTACTATCTGGGAAAGTACTTAGAGTGTAATTAAGCCACCCAGTCCATTTGATAAGGACTAAGCAGACTGAGTTCTCACATTCCCTCCCCCTCCACAGCATTTCCTTCCACATGCCTTCCAAGCTTTCAATATCCTTTTAAAAATCCTGATACCAAAGCTGGATGGGTGATTTACCATCTCTGGCCTTGCCACTGCCCAAAGGGGGAAGAGATCACTTGCCTGCCCTTGCTCCTCACCCTATAGCCATTCCTCCTTCCCACCCAGCAGCAAGAAGCAAGGGAGACAACCTTCCCCATTCTCCACCCCCTTGGAGGCTCCTATATTTCACCTATTTGGTAGCAGTGCTGCACACAAGCAGTATCAGCCTGCTGCAGGCATCCTGTTACAGCACTGCACACTGATAAGTAGAGGGTTTCTGCATCCAGGGTTACCTTTGGATATGTAGGTGTAATCAGAGGGCTTAACCTTGCCCATTCCCACTCCAGATCCCATTAGGCTGGTGGGATTATTGCTAACCCACATGGCAGATGGCTCCCAACAAAACTCATTCCCTCCTAGTGCTCTCTCCCATATGCAAGGCAGCTTGCTAACAGGTATTTCAGAGTCAGCTCAAGAAAAAGCATAAATCCAACCTCATTTTAGGAGTGCACTGAAGGAAAAAGGTAATCTCTCTGGATGCATTAGGATGAAGTTACACCTGGCTCTAGTTGACACTGCACAGCCATTTCTGCTGGAACAGCTTCTTGCTTAGATCTACCTATCCCTATAGCTACTGACAGCTCCCAGCAACAGCCACAGCTCCTGAAAGAAGGAAAATGAGGCTTTCAGGAGAAAAACACTTCTGTTCACTTCGGGGGCACTGCCCTCACTTTTCCAAGTACCTTGTTCAGAGCACTATGTATGAAGATTATAACCTAGCCTGTCCTGCCAAGTTCAGCCCAAGCACACCTTGTAGCTTTGAAAGCCTCATAGATGAACAGGAGAGGGTTCATAATGCCAGTCCCCAGTGCTCCCAGCTGAAATAAATGAAATAAAAGCTGTTGATTTAGCTGAACACTAATGGGAACTACTCAAGCCACACCTGCAGCAGGGCACAGCCCAGGTGACTGGAGGGTCACAGCAGCGCACAAGCAAGGGAGCAGCTGATGTAGGAGCCAAGAAGCCACTCCAGGATAAAATGAGGCTGCAGAGGGTCCATTTCCATCATGTCCTCTACTCCCCATTGTAGATACACTGAACTCTTCACTCTAAGTATAGACAAATACTTATAGGTACTACTTCTTCCTGCAAGACACCTTACTTTTACATCTTTCATGCTGCAGTCTCAGGTTTGGTGTCTGAAGGAAGCTGGAGCACCTTTACAAGGAGTCTGATGGGCTGCAATAGCCACTGGGAAACAAACACCACTCTTGCAGCTCTAAATCAGAGGCACCCACCAGCTGCTATGCAGAAGCTCAGTGCCCCCTGAATGACCAACAGCAGCAGCTGTCAGGACAAACTACTCCCTGAAAGCAGCCAGGAGCTCCCCAACTTGCCCCCTGCTCCCAGACAAGCATAGGCAGCAGGGCTCAACACAGGAACAGGCTATCAACTTATTTCAATTTTTAGCAGTAACTTTACAGGGGAGAGGAAGAAAGCAGCTTACTTATTTGGAAAAGACTTAAGAACAATCCCTGAATGCGTGGCAAGAGATGCCATGTGCCATATTCATCTGGATGCCCCAGGGCTACTGCACACAACTGGACTCCACCCCCCACAACCCAACCCCAAGTGCTCCATCTAACATGGCTGGTGCCAGTATGTTTTTAGGTGACTAAAACCCACCTTTGCTGGGTAAGGTGAAAATTACCTCTCAGCATAAATCCTTCTTGAAGAGTAAGAAGCAGGTAACTGGCTTTACAAGCTGGAACCTGCCCCACTGGCAGGAAGATAACAGCCCTCAAGAATCAAGTGTTTTTCCACTTACACAGCCCTTTCAGTGCAGAAATGTGCCTCTTCTGCAAACCTGCCTTTTTACTCCAAATTGAACCCAATCACATAAAATACCATCTACACATTTGAGAGAAAATTCTCAGGTTATAAGTTTGAAACAAAAGAGACTTACAGCCACAAAATGGCCTTAATGTAGGCTCTGAAAGTTGTATACAACATTGAATGCAAGAAGCACCACTCAGCTGGGAAGTCGCCTTAAGTCAAGGTCAGTCCTGTGCAAGGGTGTCAAGAAGTCAACCAGTGTCTTTAACATCTATGATTACGGTCCCCAAGTGACAGGGCTCACTCTGCAGGATCCCACAAGTAGTGTGACATTTGGGATTAAATATCCTCTGGGCATCCCATCGACCCTGCCAGGCTCCTAGCTTGGCTCCTAAAGCCGCACATACAGAAGAGGGGGTGCCCAAAGGGGATCAAGGGGGATTGCAAGTGTCCTGCTGTTGCAGACTTTCTCCCAGCACTCAAGAGATGCTCAGGAGCAAGAGCTGTGTACCCAGCAGCAGTCCAGAAACACAGAGGCTGGCAGGAAGAAAAGCACTGGAGTAGTCAGTGTTGTGAAGGGCATGCCATTCATTTGAAGGTGATAACATGAAGCCTCCTAGCACCTTCCTCTTCAGAGCAGAGCATGTCAGGCTCTCCAACCTGCCCCACAAGAGCTTTGCCAGCTGCCATGGCTCTGCTTTCAAGAAGCAGCTAGCTCAGTTTTCAAATAGCCCAAAGCATAATCACAACCAACCTTACTTCCCACTTCTCTCCTCAGTGCCTGCTTCATGCCAGCTGCTGGCTGAAGACTCATCCCCTCCCACCCCATCCAGTAACTGTCAGGAATTTGCTTCCCACAAGCAAAGCAGGAAGAAAGTAACATCCTTTTTAGCCTTACATACAGAGAACAAATCAACATCTGTAGTGCTGCAATCGAAGTTGTCTCAACCTGTCACTACCATGGTGCTGTAGATGGAACTGAGTTCATAAGGCTGATTTGTTTGTTGGAGCTGTTAAAGTATCTTCATTATCCTAACCTCTTGTTGTAGCACTTGAATTAAACGTCAAAGCTCAGAAGAGCACACATCAGTGCTCCAACTAATCAATACAAAGACCTTTGAAATGCAGGTAGTGGCACAGAGGAAGTTTTAGTGGTCTTGGGAGCTGCTGGTGCAGCTACTGAGCAGTTCTTCACCCTTCCTTGGCACTGTAATCACCCACTGCTTCCAGTTTACTTGTGATTATGGATGCAGCCTTACAAGCAGCACAGTATGAATTGTCATCCCATTTGTTTGAAGCCTTGGGTGCCCATTACAGGTACAAAAAAGCTTGGAGCTTCACAAGCTAATGAGGCACTGCAGAGCAGCAGATCAAGGATCTTGCATTTCCTGGCCTTAAACAATATTTCCTCCTCCTCAAGCCCTAGCACAAGCCAAAGACACCTCAGGAGTCCTGACTCAGCCACTTGTCTCCGGCCCAAAGGCATGCCCCTACCAGGTATCTCCTTTCATGGAAAGCCCAGAAGCAAGCAGCAGGCTTTTGAGTGCTTCTCTAGGTCAAAGACCAGGGAAGATATTTCCAAGTACTTGGTGAGTGCAAATACATTGTGGGAAAAGTTATGAAGCTTGAGCAAGTACCATAATCTATAGCCTTGAATTCCAAACAGTGAGACAGCTTTGTGCAAATGATCCGTGAGCAGGGTGCCAAGGCAAATTGGGGAAATGAGAAAAGCTTCAGCCATTCTCTCCAGATGGACATAGCTCAGCATTTCTCCCAGTCTAGTGCAGTGCATCATTGAGGTAAGAGACTCCTGACTATTTTAATCAGTCTTTCTGGATTCGGACTGTGGTTCCTTGGCTTTTCACGTATAATTAAAAATGGACAGGTTCCAGTAAATGCTTTGAAATAAATCCTTTGACAACCAGCAGAGAGCAGCTCTAGAAATCCACATATTGGTATTTGAAAGCCTATATTCAGATCATTACTTGGCCCTTAGGTGACTCATTGTATACCACAAGCCTGCATAATGTATCCTATTGGTTTCCTCTCATCGAGCAGAGCCTCAAGAGTTGTGCTGTAGTCTATGGACAGTCAAAGGCAATTTCTACAGTGAGCATATCAGAAGACAATTTCTACAATGTATTTATCAGGAGAGAGAGAAGGTGAAATTTAAGCTCCTCTATTTCTCTGCCATCAGAAGGCAGTGGCAAACGCCAGAGAACCACAGTACACATGCTGCTTATGTGCAAGTGTTAACCACTTAATCCCCCAAGCCCTGTACTCAAAGAGTTGTTTTTTTTCTTAAAAAACTTCCTCCTTACACCTCTCAAGCCCAGCCCTGACAGATGACAACAGGTTTAGCTTAGAAACCCTCCTCAGTAATTTTTGGGGGGCAAAAGTCTCTTTCCATTACCCTGCCCAAACTCCCATCTGTAACACACTGCAGGAACAATCACAGGCCTCACAAGCATCCTAAAGCAGCAAAGCATTTGCCAAAAACTCCTAGGTGAGGTTAGAAAACAGACTGATCCCACACCTCCCAGACAAGCTGTAACACCTGACACCGTTATCTGCTTTTCATCCAAACCCAAGTACTTCAGTGTACATCTAAGCTCTGCCAAATCCTGTTGAAATTGATTGCCAAGCCCTCTATTATAAGATCTATTGTACAAAGCTTAGGCTGCCTATACAATGCTCTCGAAGCTTGGAGTTGAGGTATTTGCCAGTAGAAAATAATTAAGTAAAACCATAACAATTAGGCAATTGTCCACTGAACTACAGCTAACCTGTGATAACAGGTTTGTTGAACAGCAAAGATATGAGCATAGCTCAGAGCCAAGCACTTGTGATAACACTGTGTGTATTGCAACACAAGAAATTAAGCACTTCCCAGTTTTAGGGAGCCTGTAACATCCTTTTCTGTCCCAAATCCCATAAGAGCATCTGCACACAAACCCTCCTGATACTAGGAGGTACATCACCAGTTGCAGCAAAGTTGAAGTGGATAGACCACGTTCTCCATCTTAGACATTGTTTTGCAAGCATTACCATTTGTTGGTGAATAGCTAAAGTCTGAGCCACAGACAGCTGAGGCACAGCTGGTTTCTGCAGAGTTGCTAAAAAATTTCCAAACACCATGCCAGGAGCTGCAGGAGTTGTTAACACAGGGAGTAAAGAAGGTATCCATACCTGGCAGAGCTGCTTAGCTCAAACACAGAACATGAGACTCCCACCTGGCTGTGCCTTGCACACTACACAAAACTAGAAACACAATCCCAAGGCCACACTTTCTCCTGTTTTCTCAAAAAAATACTGAGTCTATTTACACTAAGTTCATCCAGGAGTTAACCACAAGGAACTTGTGATTACAGAGACCGCACAAACACCACTTGGACACAGCAGCAAAGGACTAAAAACATCCAAGCCCATCTCCTTCCACCACAGCTCTTCTCTGCTCCCTCACAGATCACCACACTAAGCAGCAGGAGGGAGAGCCAAGAGTGAGCTACCCTAAATCAGAAGATGCAACCAGCCCACATTTGCAATCCTGAGACACTTTTTACACTTCATCAACATTTTTTCCATCCTCAAGAAAAAAAAAAAAAAGAAGTGGTCAAACTTACCTTACCTGCTCTGAAAGCCCATGGTCCTGGTGCACAGTGGTGGTGCACTCAGTGTTGTGTCTCTCCAGTCAAATCAAGCCCGTTTCCCCTTGGGTTGAGGGCAATATCTCACAGGAGAGTGAGGAACAGCCGTGGCCTCCTCCATGGCTCTTCAATAGCTTCACAGACTACCCAGATGATGAGAGCTGGATCCTGCTCTGCTGTTTGGTGCCACACACCCATATGCCTCCTTCTGGGCAGCCTCCAAACCCCCAGTGTCACATCTACCCTTACTGCACTTTACAGGACCCCCTGAGCAGACCATTCACTCAAAAAGCAAAATTTTGCCACTGCTCAGCTCAACTACTGTTCTACCTCCAAAAGAAACACCCTGCAGCTGTCCACCTGCTCATAACTCCACCACAAAAAGTCCCTCTAGAAAGCCCAGGGCAGTCTCTACCAGCACCATAGCCAAAATTTTATAGTAGTTACACAGAAACTTCAGATTAAAAAAACTAAAGTAAAACTAAAAAAAAAATCTGAAGAAAAAAGAAAGTTCCCCTCACCCTCCATTTGTAAGTGAGGAGAAGGAAGTGCAGCCCCCAGGCTCACCCACACCCAGCTGACGACAGTCAGTCAGTTGGGGCTGCTAAGAGGCTTCAGCTGGGGAGAACAGGAGTCCCACCTGGGAAAAGGCTCCACTGGTGCCCCTGTGAGGAACAGGAACCCCCAGCCCCATGACAACTAAAATCCCAGCATTGAAAAGAAATGTGAACTGAGATTAGCCCCAGAAGAAGTCAAGATAAAG
>NW_008610961.1:0-4335 GCF_000691845.1 Merops nubicus
GCAGTGCAGGGGCCACAGACCCTCCCGGGAGCTGCCTCCCCCCGGGCACCCCCGTGGGCCGGTGCTGAGCCGCCCTGGGCAGCCGTGCAGGCTGGATTATGTTTCTTCTTATACCTCCTTCCCCCTGAGATAACCGGGTGAAGTAGTGCGTCCTCCAGCTGACCCAAATTCACCGGTTGGGTTCATGCGTGGGCTACGTTTAATTAAAGCAGCTTGCTGGGAGTCAAGACCTGAGCAAACATCTCGGCCCTCCTTATGGAAGGGCTGGGGCCTGCTGTATCATCCTAATGGTTTAGAAAGGGAGAACTGTTTAATTTCACTTTTTCACAGCTTTATCTCTGTTCCACACAATTAAAGGCAGCCCTCCTTGACTGGCCTAACTATGCACAACTTTACTGTAGTAGGCCCGTTGACACACACAGTTACACACGCTAGCTTGACTGACTTTATGGCCAAACACATCCCCTTGAACAGCCACAGCTCTTGCTGAAGAGATGAGCAACTCCAGTGACCACAGCAGAAAGTGCGGGTCTCTTTGCCACAGGCACTGGAAAATTCGGTGGGAATTGCTGTTGTCTTATAGGGAGACAGAGTAGAGCCCTTCGATCATAAACCAAGCACAAATGACTGCTACAGCATTTGCTCAAACACCATTTTAACCACTGAGTTTAACTGTTGGATTTAACTAAAATCTCGACTTAAATGAATACTAATGCCTGTTTGAGACTTATAGCAAGGTGCTCTTTTCCTTCTAGAAAGCAGAAATGATAGGTGTCTGAGATATGCATAAAATTCAGAGTAAAATTCTGAATATTCTCCCATTCGCTTCTTTGCCACCCTGCTTTGCAACGTTTACTAACTGCACTCGGCATCCTTTCCAGCCTTTTGAGTTAGCCATGTTCAGTGTTCATTTGCCACCTGAAGCACATCACGGAGAAAGAGAAGGGAGAAATGCAATAGTCGCCTGTGAAATGTGAGGAGCACAGCCATAACCATGTGCCAACATCTGCAACGTAAGCAGAATGGTAAGAGGTGGCTGCAGACACCGTTATTTGCTCTATCCAGCAGTCTAGATTGCAAGCCGCTTGGGGACTTAAACATTCCTCAAGCACCACACACCTTCCTCAGTCCTTGCCTCTGAGCAACGGTTCAGCAAGAAACAAAAAAGCAACAAGCAATAAACAAAAGCAGCCAGCAGTAAATAGAAAGGTAAATAATGGCTCTAGTCTGACTGCAAAACAATCAGTGGTTTTATCTCCATTTTGAAGACAACTAACATGTTTTCCAGAGGCTGGAAAACGTTGTTCCACTGACTCCTTGTGTAAGGACGCAGTCCCAACAGTGTTGGCATCTGGCTTCAACAGCCCAGGTTTCTTAGATGATTTGAGTCCTACCTTGTATCTCAGGAGAACAATTGGTGAAATGCTTCTTCCCCGCTGCAAGAGTGCAATTTTACAGAAAAGTATTTGCAAATGGAAAATACATGTTTCATCTGACTAAAGGAATTGACGCTCTTAAATGAACTTACAAATGTGCTAAGGACAAACAGGGAACTGGTTTAAATATTTATGTAAATGGTTTTAAAGAAAATATTTTGTTTGCTTTCTTGCTTTTCTGTACAAAGTGATGCACTTTGATAATTACCAAAATCTGCCCCTTCTCCATGTGGAAACAAAACCGACTTGATTTATCTTTCCGTATCTGCATGGATGTAGATGCAGCTGCGTGAGTGTCTGTATACATTCCCTCCTAACAATGTTTGAACTCATTGCCTGATTTCAACTGAATTTGACAGAGGTCTCAAAGATAACTAAATTGCTATATTTTGTGTGTGTGTGAAAACAGGCAGCTGAGTAGGGAAAAGAAAAAAAATTCTTTAAATTCTGCAACTAAAGGAAAGGTTTCAACATGAACTCAGCCTTCGCCAGATATGAGAGCATATAGAGCACAGTGCAGGCTGCAGATGAAGCTACAAATGCTGCTTCAATTACAGGCTACGAGTTCATAGAAAACTTGCTTATGGATCTATGTGTTTTAAGATAAGAATTCTCTAAAAATAGTTTAGTCCCATCTGATTTTAATACTATTACTTTTTTGTTTGTTTGTTGTTTTTTTGTTAAGGAAACCCAGTTCCACCCAACTACTTCATGAACATTTTTCAGTTCAGCTAGAGACTGGAAAAATCGTTTATTTGCAGAGCTGCACTCAATGATCCAGCTCCCGGGTTGGTGCTCATGTTGTACTACTTAGCAGCAGTTTTCACAGTCAGCAAGGTCTTTAGGAGGAAGCATTTTTCTATCCTTTACAGAAAATACATTTTTGGCTTATCTTATCCTCTTGCTGGGATGGAAATCTGCCAGCCTGAAACATCGGCATAACAAGAAAGCCACTTTAGAGACACCCGCACAATGCCTTGCTGTCCTGGGTGCTGGCTGGGGCAGTGAGGCTGCGGTGGTGGTCATGCCTCCAAGGTGCAAGGTGCACACAGAGAACATAAACCAGATAACTTATTCTATAAAGTGCCTCCACGGTCGAAATTCTCGGCTCACCTTGGAAATGAAAAAAAATGGAAAATCTGTGTGTTTTCTTCTGTAGGGAAGCTTGTTTGAATCCTGGATACAATCACAGGATCACAAGCACAGGTTTGTTTGAAGCATTTGTATTGGTAACCCCACAGTTGTACCTGCCTGGAAAAACCTGCTTCCCTGTAAATGAATCACATATGTTTTTTGAAAGATAATTTTTCACGAAACCTCATTGTCATTGCTGTTCACTATTAATTGTAGTAAAAAATATAAAATATGCAAAAGGCATTAGCTAATTGCCGGTAATACGTTGTGAGCTTTGTTCTCTTTTAGACATGTATCTGATGTGTAAGTAGAGGGTTTAATCTGATAAAAGTGCTGGCATTTCTAACTTCTGTCTGGACATCTGAATGTAGATTCTCTCTCATAGTCTCCTAAAAGGGACAGGTTTTCAAAGGAAATTTCAATGACATAGAAATGAAATTCTATTTCAATCTAATTTAAATTTGTGGCAGCAAACAGCAGAACGTTCCGTAATTTCCCTCTATTTATACACCTAGAAAAACCTCCATGCAGAGTCTCTCCCAATAGCCAGTGATGTGAGTTGGCACTATTCCTTGCTAGCCATGTAACACTGACTAGCCCCATATTAAGGCTGTGCTGCCAAATGCAGACCCACGGGGTAAATACAACTTTCTGGTCACTGCTCAGCTGCAGACAGCTTCATGCTCTTCAGCCCAGCGTGCTTTATGGATGGGAGGTGGCACAACCAGTAATAACAGCTTTTTTGTCTCTAGTGCTGCAAAGCTACTGCAGTTACGGCTTGATGAATTTCTGCAACCCTGAGATGTCATAGGTCTGATCTAAAACTTACACTCTGGGAGGGGTAGGAAAAAAACCTCCTGTTACCTTTTGCAAGGATTGCTGCCAGCAGATTCCAAACCCAGCAAGGTTCTGCAAGTAACTGATTTTTCTGCATTTCACTTCAGATGCCGATGTATCTGAGCTAGTGATGTAAAAATGACTTTGAGTAGGCCTCGGCATGCAGTCATCACATTTCCCAAATGCAGCGTGGACATACCCTAGGGTCACAACAGTCCTGAGATGACGCATTTTCCTGCCTTAGAGTTTTGCCCTTAAACTGAAACTTGTAAACAGATGAACTGTGTTTTCAAGGCGATGTGCATGTGAACACACAGCTACGCTGTTGTCGTGTGGGGAATGCAGAGATCCAAACCTCCCTGCAAGGAAGAAAAAGAACATTAACAAAAGCAGGAGAATAAAAAACAATGCAAACCTTTCCTTAGCTTTGAATTCAGTGAGGCCATTTTCCTTAAGCAAGGAGAAAAATCGCCAACCCTTATTTACATCCCAGGCTGCTATGTAAACTATAAGACCATATCCAACTGATATCCAACTGTAAATATGGATAATCTACACACATAAGTTTTTTTTCTCGGTTGTTTATATGCTGTTTAAGAAACAAGGATCAGAAACACTGGGGAAAAGAAAAAAAAAAAAAAAAAAAAAAAAAAGAAGGGCAGAGCTACACAGCCAGGACACAAGGGGTGTGGGGGGGAAAGGCATAGAATAATGCTCTTCCTCTGACTATTACTGCTCAGTGCTTGTGAAGGGACGGGCTGGGGAAGGGAGGAACTACCAGCAGCTCCATCACAGCCGGGTGGAGCCAGACCACCGCGGAGATGGAAACCGGGAGGCTGAGAGCTGCAGCTGCCTCCTCCGGGAGGAACATCTGCGAAATGCCACGGCGGCGGCGGCGGCGGGGGGCGGGGGAGGGGGGGGGGGGGAC
>NW_008610961.1:4366-9433 GCF_000691845.1 Merops nubicus
AGCGGGCGCAGGCAGCGAGCGTTCCCAGGGATGCACTCATACAAATAACTGTCCCACGGGACGGCTTCCCGGACTGCTGCAGCGGCACTTCCCTCCTCCGCCAGGGATGAGGTAAAGAACGTCGTATGTGACAAACAGTCCAAGTGTCAGCGAGGCCTCTTGCTTCAGCATCCTGTTTCTTGTGATGCTTGCTGATGGCCGAGCTGACCAGAATGGGAACAGTCCTTCCTCATCAGTAACACGCTGGTTTGTTCTTACACAGGGACTTTTATACCACCGGCACCTCAGAGTCAATGCAGAAATTAAACAGAAGACAGCAGTTACCTTGGAATATTTGCCATCACATCATGACAAAAGGGTTTCCTGTAGGAGGTTGCTATCATTATACAGATGGGAAGAAAAAGAGGTGCAGACACTCTTTTTGTGGCTCTGTCTGTCAGCTAGACAACTGGCTGGCTGAAGGTTCACACGTAAGCTTGGTATAGGCTTAGGGTGCCAGCTCTTCTGTGCACAAACTTAGGAGCTGTTCTCCTAGGAACACTGAAATCACCATGGGTCTTTGTTCTCTGAATTCATTACAAAGACAGGAATGGGAAGGTTCTCAAGGTAGCGAAGGTTCCTCTCTCTCAGGCTCTATATCTGTATCTATACCTGCACTTGATAGTATAGATGGAACAGACTGTGGACCACTGGCTCTGAGAGCCAGTGCTGTGGCCAGGGTCACATCCACAGATACCTGTGTTCTATTCCACTCTCACCAGAGGATAAGAACAGCCTCTGGCACATGCAATTCTCAAATCACACTTGGACATTTCTGGGAGAAAGTCAGATAGGCTAAAGGTCTGCCAGGGACCCTGCTAACAACCAAGCACTATGAAAAATAAGCATTGGCCCTGTTTTATTTATCAGTGTCCCTGCAGTCATAGAAGCTAGACCAATAAAGCTGTTGTCTCACCCCAGCCTCATGCTATTGTCACTTGTTTTCTGAAGCAACCTGCGACCATATTTTATGGGCCAGGAATTCATAGTGGGGACCCTCTTTGGTATTTGTATCTCATACTATATTAAGACTAGAGCTCACTAGATGCAAGAGGCTGAATTCAAGAACAAACATTAACATTAGATTTACACATTATATCCTAAATTATGATGTTGAAAACCTCTGTTCACTTGTCCATCTCTTTAAGCTCTGCAGTTCCTTTTCTACCTGAGCCACGAGATCCCTGGTGCCAAAATTTGACACATGCACTCAGAGAACCTTTGTTGCCATTGCCAAGCAGTATCATGTTAACATCATGCCAAGACTGAATTGAGACGTTCCCCTGTTTAACTCCACGGGAAGGCTCGAGACAGTCAGCAGGTGCTACCTGTGCACACTGAACATCTTTCTGCTGGGCAGGAAGCACAATGGGGTAAGCGAGGCCAGCACCCCCAGATTGCTTGGCTACAGCTACATGTAACATGGCAGAGAGACTCCTGAGGAGCCAACATTCCCATCCTCCTGTAAGCTTCTCTCCCTTGCTTCCCTCATGCTTAGTCGTCTGATTCCGCCACTTCCACCACATTTCTCTGCTACTGCACCAAAGGGTGCTAGGAATAGTCTGGAAATACCATGCAATTGTAGAGGCTGAAACTACAGGGATGTATTAAATTATTGTAAAGTTGACAAAGACTTTTATTTTGGGGTACTTCACTATCATTTTCTTTATATGCTTATATGAAATAGCTTATCTAGCTATATATATTACACAATATATACATACACACTATATAACATATATACTATATTAAAATATGGCATAAATATTTACATACTACATATTTTTTATATACTACATATATAAATATAAATGTATAAAATAATATATATTATAAAATTAAGCATAATATTTGAGTTTTATGGAGCTGGCTGAAGTACCACTGATGGCTGGGAGGTAGCAGTCTAATAGTGCTGGCACAAGTGATTGTGCTGTACGTCATCAGAGAAGTGTGAGAAAGCACATCTGAATTTACAGTTTCACCTGATAAACGAAGCCCTGGAGCGAAGGATTCCCTCTCTGACTGATCTCCTGCCACAGCTTAGCTTGTTCCCTGCTGGCTGCCAGCTTGGGAGATGTCTCATAACTAACCTCCAGTGTCATGTGCATGTAGCTGAGGACCATTCCACACAACACCACTTCTGTGGAATGCACCAGATACAGGTTGCTCCTAGGTGCCTCCTCTTCGGACACAAACACCTCAGTATCGTCCTCTGCACAGAGACCACAGCACTCAAGATGCAGCTGTATAAAGCTCTTCATGTAGCCACCCCTGGGCTGCCTCAAGGGGCCATCCAGCTTTCTTCTCTGCCCCCTACATTTTCCCACACTCTGCCCTGCACTGGATCTTACCTGATTGAAAATTAACCCTATAAAAATAGAAAAATCCAGATAACCAAGTATTTGCATCAGCTCGAGGAGTAGTTTTTTTACAGAAAAACACAGTTACAGCCAAATAACAACATAATGCAATTGCCGCTTTGTTTGCTCTCACTGCTGTAACTACAAAACAAAAATATATGTGGTGTCATCAAGTTTGGTTATCCTTATTTTTATTGAGCTAGCACCGATGGTCCCAAGCAGATCCCACACCACGGAATGTCCCAGCACAGGTAACAGCCTCCCCACACCTCCACTCCACTTCCCAAACAACGGATTGAGGAACAAAGGCCTAGGAAAATGAAATCACACAGTAAGGAAGCAACAGCATCAGCAATGGCCTCTGTGCCCTCCCTGTTCAATGTCAGCACAGCGTCTCATCAGTCAGGACAAGTGATAGCAAGAGGCGGATGAGGACACTCTTCTGCAGGTAGGAAATCTTTAACGTCTCAGACATACCAGTGGAGGAAGCCACAGAGCCAGATTAGAGTTGCATGGAGGGATGGAGACCAGGAAGGGGAGAACATAAGAAGAGGATAACCAGTTTTGTAACTATACAGATGTGGAATAAAACTGCAGGCACAACTGATAACCTTACATGTCAAATTAGGTAAGTGCCAAATCACCTCACTTGCATTCTGTGTTAAAATGATGATAACTACTTGCATACATTTGCACATTTTGCAAATATATATTTAAAGATGCAATCTTCAGAACGTGTGCTAGTCTAAATGAGGAAAGCATAAAATGCTAAAGCAGCCAAAACTTTGACACCGTAAGGGTTCATCTCTTCCTCATTAAATAAAAATTCTTAATGTCTGGTGACAGCTGCACATTTCTGTTAGAGAAAGTTGTATCCTGAAAAGAGCAAGCATATAGAGGTAGACAATGGATGTATATTTGCTAGCAGGTATTTTGTGTTGAATTTACGTAGACCTCTATGACTAGGCTAAAAAGCAGCAGCTCAGTCAGAATTCAGGCAAAATCATGTTTTACAAAGCTTTTCTTCATGCTTGCCTTATGCTGTCAGCTATTCAGAAAAGAAGAAGTTGGCATCTGTTGTGATACAGTTATACAGAACCTCGAAAGAGCTGTCAGGGAGACAGTGTAATAACCTAACCCACATGAGCACTGTTAATTGGAATGACTCAAAGCCTTTATGCTGAAACCCATAAAGAATTAAAACAGCCGTGAGGCACTCCGGAGAGCGTCTGGATGACATGGCTCCACAAAACGCTGGAGATCCCATGCAGAGTTACCGAACTGTGGTAACAGTTGCTCCATATTCAGGATACCCGTTTCCAAAAGCTCGCCTCGCTTGACCGACCGGCTTCACCTAGGCACGGTGGATCCGTTTCTGGAGGAGGCCGCGGGGTGGCAGCGCTGCCGCACGCTGCTGCGAGGCCAGCTGGCTAACGGGAACCAAATCCGGCATCAATGAGTGGAACTGTCAGCAATGTGCTCGCAGCTGATTTGAAGTGAGAATCTGAAATAATTATTCATGACAAATGAACCTAGGAACGCATTTCAAGGATTAAATTTAATCTATCAGCGGAAAACATACCCACTGTGAAGACTTCAACATTTAAATGTAGTACTGTTCCCTCTGTGCTAATTAGAGCTATTCCGCTGTCACTTCACACATGGAAAGTAATTAATTACAGAACCTCAATTTCAGAAAATTGTCAGTACAGTGAATACTCTGTGCTACACACCTATAAATATACATACATAGACTTTTCACAGAAAAACTGATGTGTCTTTACAAATGTAAAGCCGACACAACTTTATTTTGTTCCTTTGTCTGGGTGATGGGTCCTTAACTGGCTACACTGCAGCCACACTCATTTGTTCATGGGTTCCCCAGCGAAGTACAATAAACAACTTTTCAAAAGAAAATGTAAGCACACCTGAAAGGTCGCTCGCTCATCACAGGCTCTACTCCCTACAGGCAGCTTTGCTGGGATGGTGCTGAACTGGGAGGACTGTCCTGGACAGAGAACCTGTGCCGTCCCAACCACCCACACCATGTCGTGTCCCATTCCAGCTCTCCTCAAAGGATGCTCTATGCGGCCCCTTTGCGAATATTAAACAAGCTGCATATTGGAAGAGCACACAATAACACTCTTACTTTACTAATTTTAACATTAAAAAAAAAAAAAGCAAAAACGTTGAGGGCCATGCAGTCTTCAAGGCACTCGACAATATTTGGGGCTTCTCAGTCACCTGTTCCTATCTTTGTTTCACTTGGGGTCAGGGGTCTGCTCACATACCAGTTTGCTGTTGTCTTTCATTTTGTTAACGTTGTGTTAAATTAAAAAAATTTTTGAAGCACTTGTGAGACAAGAGGCAGTGCCCAGAGTCCTGCTGTGGTGCAACGCGCCATGGACGCAGCAGCAGCAGGCTGTTGCTGTGAGCCCCAACTAATGGTTGCCGGCTTGTGTCCGGCCCAGCGCTGACCACCGGCCTGGCTCAGGAGGCTCGCACAGAGCAGCCCAGCCGGGCGTGGCACTACAGAGGCCTGCGGGTGAGCAGCGCCACAGCAACACCGGCTACGCGCCGCGAACGCGCGATCTGCAAACCGGGCCGCATCTCCCACCGCTTTGCCGGCAAAGGCGCTACCTCGGCGGGGCACGGGCACGGGCCGGCC
>NW_008610962.1:0-386 GCF_000691845.1 Merops nubicus
TTTTTTTTTTTTTTTTTCCCCTGCTCTGCACACCACGTGGGCCATTTGTAGGGCCCAATAGACCTATCGAAGTTACTCACTGTAGACAGCGCTGGAAATAATCAGATTAAGGCCAATTATGCGTGAGATTATAAAGGCAAGTGCTGAGAGGCAACCTTCCTGGTGGTTTTTACTTCTGTTCGGTTTAGGTATGGATTACTGTTTTTATTTGCCTTCTGGATTTTTTATATATGACTGCATATAAATTTGAATAGGTTTCTTTTCTTGCCGAGGACATTGGTTTCCAACCCGAACACAGCTCTCAGTGTACTGGATGCTTTAAAAAGAAGACAGCTTTCAGGTTTTATTGCTGTTTTATTTAGGCAGAATATATATATATACATATA
>NW_008610963.1:0-280 GCF_000691845.1 Merops nubicus
AAGGAATAATGTTTTAAGTCTACTTGAGTATGACTTGAAGGTAAGAATTCCATGCATTATAAAAAAAAAAGTGTGATACATGCCTAGGTATCAGTCTTCACTTGGGAAATCCACTGGGAACAAACAGTGATATGAGTGACTAAATGTGAATGATTTTATGTCCTCTGGGGAAACAACTTTAAAAATTTAATTTAATATCAAGCAGCTGATTCACAGCTGCCTGACTTCAGAGTTATGTCAGAGGAACTCCATTAAAATCACTGGAGGTGTAGGAGGAGAA
>NW_008610964.1:0-254 GCF_000691845.1 Merops nubicus
CCGTTTCTCTCTCTTTTTGAAACAACTTCCTCCGCCCGGAATAATATTTTCTTCCGAAGAGAAATACGCGCTTTTTCAAAAATTTTTTTTACCCCCTATCTTCGATCGTATTAATAATGATCCGACGGGAAAAAAAAAAAAAAGGAAAAAGAATAAAAGGAAAAAGAATAAAAATGAAAAAAGGGGAAATGGAAAATAAAATGTAAAAAGTAAAAAAAAAAAAAAAAGTTTCAATAATTTATTAAAAAAAAACA
>NW_008610964.1:336-1381 GCF_000691845.1 Merops nubicus
TTCGGGATCCCAAATCGCCAAATTTAAAGCGCAGAAGAGATTTCTGCTCTGCCACCTCCCTCGGCGGGACCGAGGCGATCCCTTCCCGAACAACGCAACGAATTTTCCCGGACAAAGAGAAAAACCTGGCGAGAAACCGCTGCCGAGCAGCTCCGGCATGGGAGGAGAAGCCGAGCCGGGGAGGCAGCTCGGCGGGGAGGGGGCTGCTTTAACTTCCCCGCTTTAACTTTGTTCTTGGGATAAAGATAAGATAATTCGCTTCACCGCAGTAAAGATGATAACACGGCTTGAGATCTTGAAGTGGCTTTTAAAGAACTTTGCAAACCACCGCCGGCGGAGGATGGTGAAATACCCCCGGGGTTATAAACCCTGCGCACGGAGAGTCCTTTTAAATCAACCCCCAAAACTTTATTTGCTCGGGGCTTGCTTTAAAAGGCCTCTCCGGTGTGGATGCGAACGAATTGAAGTGAGGTTTATTGTTCAACGCCTGAGCGCGTTTCAGTGTCTCTCCAAAGGCCGCAGAGCGATGCAGCTGCGGACCTGGCTGGGCGAAGGCGAATGAGGAGCCCGAGAGTCTGTTCAAATATAAACTAATTTACCACAATAAATTACTTAAAAGGGAGGGAGCTATAAATCTGCCCCGCTAATTTAAACACAAGGGTAAGTATTGAAGCACAGGCACAAAGTCGATATTGTGGGAAGGAGATACCGGGGGTGGGGGGAAGGGGTTGAACGGCCTCTGCTCCTCTGTCCTCCGAGGGAATTGCTCTCCTTTGAAACGTGGTCTTTGCCCTTCATGTCACGCACACACACACCTCACCTCCGTCCAGGGTCAGCCACACACCCCCCGTGCCCGGACCATCTCTCCATCCCTGGATAAAATCATCCCTTCCTTTCCCGTCGGGGCGAGCTCACCCCAGGTCCGGGCCACCAAAACGCACCCGGAGGGGACGGCGACGGCTCCAACCCGGCACCGAGAGCCGGGAAAGGGACTCAGCACCCCGAGGCGACGGTGAGGGGCGAAGGCAACCTACCGAAGGTGGAC
>NW_008610965.1:0-3800 GCF_000691845.1 Merops nubicus
CCCGCCTGCGGATGATATCGCGACTGGCGACAGCATAGCGATAGTTGTCGTGAAGTAGGAGAGCGCCGAGCTTGTGGGGTTTCGTTCTCTGCCTGTGCAAAGGGGTCTTATTAATCGCCGAAAGCATGGGATTTGTTTGTTTGGTTGTTTGTTTTTTTAAAAAAAAATGCAGTAAAATGAACCCAGATTTGCAGTATTCCTGCTCGAACTATCGTACCAGAAATTCTTACCATAACTCCATCCTAAGTGTTTGTTCTTATGGTAACTCTAAAAGCATTTTCATGTATTTGCCTCCCAAACCACCCGCAGTTATTAACGGTGACGCTTGCAGTGGGCTCTAAGCACAATAAAAGACTCGGTCAACGTATGCTTATAAATCTGGTATGTTCTAAGAAAATAATTTCATCAACTTTTCCTATCGGTTTCTTAGCAAAACCAGCTCGTTTCTTAAAGTAGAATTCCTCAACAAGTTCAGAAAGTTGAGAAGGGGCTGATTTACCCTCCTCGTTTTGCCCAGGAATGCGAGATAGCATATTTTTCAAGTTAATAAGTATTAAAAGTGCATTTCAAACGGTGGTGCTTTGGGCGGCCGGGGCAGGAGCCGCCAGGCAGCTCGGCGTCCGCAGCCTCCACGCAGAGCAGAGGTTATTCACATGGCGGGTCGAGAAACTCCATTCATATCTCTGACTACCTGGATTTGAATAGAAACCAGACAGCAATTCTTTGGTCCCAGCCACTATTCGCCGGGCTGGACAATAGAGATTTGTTAGCACACAGGCACAAGCCCTGGGACACAAAGCTGGAGGCAGCAGAGATGGGGGCTTCAGTGCACAGGAAATTACGGCTTTTGATGCACTGTTGGCAGGTCTGCCGGTTCAGAAAAGCAACATGACTGTGCCATGTTTAAGAGCTCCTTACTGCCATTTTTAACCACCTAGAATGTCATAAAAGCTTTATTGTCACAGTACATAAAATCATGAAGTCCATATGGTTACTTTTCAGCTGCGGTTGCTGCCCCATGTCTGGAAGGCAGAAGCAAGATCTGGCTGGAGATTTTAATTTATTGTTGGGGGGCGTGGGGGAGGAATTAAAATAATTTGAGGATGGAAAACCTCAAAGTGTTTATAAAGAGCAGAGATTTGTTACTGAGGCAGCTGATGTCTGGCCTGAGATATGGTGGTGTTACAGTGGACTTCATCTTAATGGTGGCTGTAAGGGGATGAGGCAGGAGACCTGATTTCATCATAAAAGGGTCAGTAAATTTACTCTGTGCATCTCCTGTGTCAGTTATTTGGGAGGATGTCATTCAGTTGTGTCAACTTGGGAAACACCAAAATAAATAAGAAAAACAAAATCAAAATGCTCGGTGTCTGGTACCTCCCATTTCCCCCACTTTCCCCCCAGTCTAGAGTTAAGAATGAAAACTCCTCAGACTGGGCTTTAATCTGCTGATTGGAGCCAATGAGCAGAACTTCTCAAGGTGAGAAGCCAACCAGCGGTTCGATGCGGCGCAGAGCCAGCCCCTTGCTGAGCACGGCCGGGCATGGGGTTGGGGCAGTCTTACCCCAACAGCAGGATGGTCTGGGCCCTTCCTCCTCGCCTGTGTTTTTTCCACCAATGTTACCTGCTCCCTTAGCAGCAGGCAGAGCACCCTGCCTGTGGGGATGGTGGAACCCGCGCAGGCCCCGGTGCGGCCGGGAGCGCCTACGTGCAGCCTGGCCCAGGAAAAGCACGGGAAGGGAGAGCTGCTGTAGGCTGCAGCTGGGAAATGGTGTTTTTATGAGGGACTGCAGAGATACAAAGTATTGTAACGTACAGCACAAGGTTGGGCTGGTGGCTGGGCTCTCAGCCCCATTTTACCAACGCAGTCCTTATGACCTCAGAAAAAGGGGAATGATTCTAAAGTAGGAGAAGGGGTCCAGCCTTCAGGGGACCCCGCAGCCACCCAGGAAGACACGTGCTGGTACTCTGCACCAGCCCACTGAGCAGGCAATGGGCTTCCTTCCATCACTCCTTTGAGACACGTAGGGGGGGGAAAAAAGACAGGGTGACTAAAACACCATTTTGGAAAACAGTGAAATGTTAAGGTGCTACTTGTAAGATTAAGAAAACATCTGGAGGGCCAGCTCATATAATTTTCTGTTGCTATTTCAGAATATTAGAAATACAAATGGGACTGTAAAGACCTTTCACAGAAGTCAGTTTTGTCTGAATAATTATATAACTTCCTTGAATCCTCTTCCTGAGGTGGTGCAATGGCTTGGGTGTATTACTTGTCAGTAAAACTTGAGTTCTACTGTAAGAATCAGGGTAGATTGCAATCAAGCTGTTTTGATGTTGATTCTTTTTTTTCTTGCTAATACTTACAAACCTAGAATGACCTACCTAAAATACCCACCTTTGAGCAAAAATATTATGGATTTTTTTTTAGTAAGGGTTGAGGATATTGATGGCTCTACCTACAAGGCACTTTTAGATTAAATACCATGGTGTTCTTAAAATACAGCAACCTTTTCCATTATCCGTAATACCTGGTGTTCATCGAGAGGCTGATTTTAAAACCAACCCCTTGAAAGTGCTGCCTTAAAACAGAAATTATGCTGGCAAGTTAAATCCTGCCTTTGCAATTGGGTCTTAGAGTTGAATACCTGTTAAGGATATCGCTTTGGATGGAAAACAGACCATCAAAGGTTGGCAAAAAGAGCTTCTGCCTAATCAAAATAGCCATAAAAGGAATGTCTGGGCATAACCCGCCCCCGCAAACATCTGCATGCTCAGCCTGGACGTGGGAATAACCCTGTCATGCACAGAGGAAGAGGATGATGATGCTTCTTCCTGCATGGTCAGTTTTTCAAACTGCACATAGAAATAATGGATAACTCAGAAGTTGGTTTTCCCATCTCCAGCTACAGCTATTCCACTACAAGGTTTATAAAGACTCAGAAAAGAGAAGGAACCTGCCATCCACTACCAGACATGGAAGGTGCAGCTGATGCAAAAGTCATTGCATGCATCATCTGACTGTTCATTAATACACACTATGGCACTACAAGGTTAGTTGCCAATAAAAACGCATCAGGTATGCTGAAATCTAGCAGTACACTTGGCAATTCCACAAAAAATGTGGAATCCTAAGAATTTCATTTTATCTAAATAATATCCAGCAGATGCTGTAATCATTTCAAACCCACAGTATTGACTAATATCACTGAAAAGTTTCGAATGTTAAGAACTCGAAGGACAACAATGGGGTATTTTTGTGTTAAGGATGACATGAAAGCATGGGGTTTTTTTCATAAGAGCCAACACAGACATACAGGCTGATGACATCACCCTGCTAAATAGACTTCAGTCATTCTTACTTTCCCTGTACTGCCTGCAAATAGTTGGAACCATCAGCAGCTGTCCTGAACCATAATCCAAAGAAATTACCACAACTGCCACAAATAACCAATGCATAAAACTGCAATTTTAGAGTGTGCTCAAGTGCTGCGCCTCCGTACCAAAACCTGCAGTAACAATCGTTTGCCACCCTGTGCCCAGCGTGTGCAGGGCTCTGGCAGTCAGCTGAGGCAGGGATTCTGTGGGGCAGCAGGTCGCTGTCAGCCCCTGCGGCTGTCACACCTCGGGACTGCAGCACCACGGTCCTCAGACTGCGGTTAACCCCTGATTGACCCAAAAAGCCCAGGCTGGCCGAGCTGCGATGCCAAACGGTGATTAAGGGCAGGAGACCGCTGGGGCGGGCGTGCCGAGGCAGCCGGGCAGGGAGGTGCCCACAGGCCGCTGCCTCGCCAGGGCGC
>NW_008610966.1:0-14866 GCF_000691845.1 Merops nubicus
CGGGGTGCTGCTCGGGGGCGCTGGAGGGAGCCGGCCCCAGGGGCTGGGCGTCGGGGCTGATGTAATAGCTGTAGTGCCGGCCAGGCAGGAAGATGTGAGTAGCTGCTTTTGAATCGATGGTCGAAGGGCTGCTGACCCAGCAGAGGGAGAAACCCCCGTGATCGGGGTGGGCAGTGAGGGGTTCAGCCGGCCGGGCGGAAAAAGAGAAGGATCTGGATGAATGTAGTGAGCGCCCATAACCTTAAAGATGCTGTTTTAAATAATAGATCTTAATGGTGGGCATTTAAATCTAATTTGCTTTTATTGTTCATTGTTTATTTATGTTGTTTATTCACTTTGCTGCTCCAGCAGTAAGAAGCATTAGGCGATTTCACTTTTGTTTCCAATCACTTTCACTCTTTGGCTGTCAGGTACTTCCATGATGTCATGATGTTTGGGTTGCAAACGCTGCAGGGAAGTGTTTAACTCCAAACAAACTGTATTAACCGGCTTCTTCAAATGTCATGGAAACACGTCTCATACCAACAGGCTCTGAAGCATTTTTCTGGCTTTTTTTTTTTTTTTTTTCTGAATTCTATGAATACTTTTGGAAACCCCTCAAGGGTTTCAGCTGTAATACTTTTTTATTTTATATTTTTGAAGGAAATGGCCTTTTTGAACAAGGCTTCATTTCTTCAAGCTTAATAGATCGGTTACTAGAATGCTAGTTGTCATTAAGAGTGTTAGTAATGATTGTGAAACAAAACATGAGAAGGAAATGAGTTTATGAAGGAAACATTATCAGATGATTTTACTGAGGGGGCTTTCCTGGGATTGGAGTTCATGGGAACTTTTTTCCAACTGCAAACAGAACTCAACAGCTCAATTATTCTACCTGAGATTTTTAATTGCAATGGAACAACCAGCAGGTTTTTTTGATACTAAATTATTGATTGAAATTTCAGAAGTCTGTTTGAATTATCAGTATTAATAACTTGCTTGCTTGCTGCTGCTTAATATCCTGTGAAACAAAAGCAAGATACATGAATTAAAATTACTCTTGGCCACTGAATATTATTTTAAAAGAGTCAGGCTTAGAAGATGTTGTTTACTTTCTTGTATGCTTGGTTGCATGTGTGGTATGTCTGTGTAATCAGAAGCAGAACGTTCATGTCTTTTGTCATGTGGTCTGACAGCTCAAGTCAAATTGTTCACAGTCATGTCACTATAGGTAGAATAAGAAGATCTTTTGAAGTTTAGCTACCTTCACACTGAGAAGGTTTATTGAGCAACCATGCAGAATATAGTTAAACTGTTACTAGAATTTATGAGGTGATCTTCCTCAAGTGCCATTTTAATTGAATTTCTCCAATGATCTCTTTTTCAGGAGACCTCATGGAAGGAGAGCTTTACTCTGCTCTCAAGGAGGAAGAGGCCTCTGAATCAGTTTCCAGTACAAACTTCAGTGGTGAAATGCACTTCTACGAGCTTGTAGAAGACACAAAAGATGGGATCTGGCTGGTACAGGTATAGAAATTGGATCCTTTTTAAAATGCATTTATCACATCCAAAATGTGTGTCAAAGGTGGAGGTCATGAGGGTAGTTAAACAGTAGTAAAAGTGTATAGCAGAGAGATTGTGATAAAGAAACTATATCAGGGAGGCAGTGAGGAATAAATCTGTTAAAACCAGAAAGGCTGGAAGTGGCAGAGTACCTATACAGACAGGAATTTTTTAAAAAAAGTTATTCTGTGGATTTATTTTTTTTTAAAATCAGGTACACAAGAAGCAGAAAACACGGGAAGCAGCACACACTTAAGTACACAGGCTATGCAAGTACTTGGCCCTGGTATTGTAGGAGCTTGTTTACTGTGTGAAGTAGGTGCTGTCTGCTCCCAGCTGGCAGAGGAGAGGTGCTTCTGGTCTTGCTTTTCCTTTTGGTTGCATGAAAAGCAGGCCCAAGCAATCTGAGTTTCTGGTTATCTAAAGGGCTTAGAGCACTTTGAAAATCTCTGTTGTCTCTTCCCAAAGGCAAGATCTCAGTGTGCTGCTGCTTCCCAGGCTAGTTGGCTGCTTCTACAGTATACTCCAGTAGGGCTGCTTCTACAGTATACTCCAGTAGCTTAAAGTTAACCTTCCCCCAGAACTTGTGGGCCCACTGATTTTAGAGCGTGCTGCCCCAAGTCTGCATGAGAATAGAAGAATGTTTAGGGGAAAAAAAATAAATTCACAAATAGGATTCTGAAACAATTAGAACATAAGTAATCTAGACCAAAAAGTAAAAATGCTTTTCTGCATCAGCTTTCCTATTGATAAGAGGGGTTTTTAAGGCATGAGTTCCTTGCCAACAGCCACATCAGGCAATCAGAATTCTCTGCCAGACAATTAATTGTTCGGTTGGCAGCACTCCTGCCTGGTTTGTCTGGTCTCCTCACTTCATATTTTCTATTTAAATAGATTATCAAGATTTAATGACTTCCTGTTACTAGACCTGCACTGTCACTGCATGAGATCTCACTCTAAAATAGTCAATGAGAGGACAGATTACCTTCAGAGTCAAAATGGCATTTGTGTGTGGGAGGGATGCATTTGGAGTTTATTGAATCTAACTTTTGGGTTTAAATGATACAGAAGGGCATTCGTCAAGCAGAGAGAGGGTGTTCAAAGGAAGATAACATGACTCTGAGCTAGCTGAGAATTACAGACGTGAATATGCTGTGAAAAATCTTCCCTCCTCCCTGTGAAGCTGAAAATAATAGAATATGGTAGTTCTCTGTTGTCGGTTGCTTGCAGAATTTTAATTGTAATAGATTTTCAGCTAGCTTCCTAATAGCAGATCAGATAGGCTGTGGTTTAGTATCTCCAGCATGATATGCTGTCATCATTCTGGGAATGTTTGCACAGCTATTTAGTTGGTCACAATAGCTGTGGAAAAAAAAAATTAGTGGAATTTACTGAATAATTCACTTGCTGAATGCTGTTTGTCTGTTCCTCCACAATAAAAACCACTAGATGTCAAATTTCTTTTTTTTTCAGTCTTGCCTTTTGAGTTTTCATCACTTTGAGTTTGGATTTGCTGCTTCCCCACTGTAAATCCTGTCTGGCTAACTCCTGTGCTGGATTCTTTGTGTCCTTTCACAGGTTTTCCCATTCTCTTAGGCCTCATCCCTCCAGAGCTGTTCTTTAGCATAATTTTTGTGTTCTAATTCTTGTTTGCCATCCCTTCCCCATTGTCCTTTACTGTTAGGCATCCTGTGGAAACTTCACAGCTAATTAATCAACTTGATGCTTAGGCAGGGGACAGTACTAGAGTGAGGATGTGTCATGGATGGGTTTGATGACTGTAGAAAAGGTCGGAGCATTCCCCTGCTCTGTTGTTGCTGCTGGCTGGGAAGCAGAAAGGATCTCCAGATAATTTTTGGGATCCTGACCCTGAATCTCTGTTCTGTGGAGGCTGCTGGAGAGCAGGAGAGGGAGAGGAACAGTTCTGGCTCGGCCAGTACAGTGGCTGCTGGTTGGGTTGGTTTTGAACACTTCATGCTGAAGCTTGGGAGGACAGGGACTCTGAAGATGATTTCTGTTTTCCAATGCATGTAAATGGAATTTCTGGGGTGGCACAGGCTGGTAATGTGATAGCCATCCCTGTCTGCAGAGAATTAAAGGAAAAAGAGAAAACTGTATAAATTTAGATGTGCATTTATCATTTAGAGCCAGCAAGGTGAATTCCTTGAAGAAAGCCAAAGTCCATACACAAGGAAATGGTATTTTGTGGCTTTGCTTCTTTATTTTCTGGAAATCTACGAGTAAGGCTTCCAGATTCAGTGGGAATTTGTTTACCCCTGTAGCTGTTCACAGGTGCCCTCTGCTCCTACATGGAGCTTCCATAGAGCCACAGGCAGCAGCACGTTCTTTCTCCTATTAGCTCATGATCTCATCACCTTTCCTTTTATGCCTTTCTTCTTGCTTGCCAGCTGCTGCTGTGCACTTCTTTGGCTGGCAAGGAGGATGCGTGGTAGTTTCTAGAGCTGCTTCTCTTGTTGGTAGAGGAGTAGCACGTAACATTCTTGCTTTTCCAGACTCTGCTGTGGCTCGTGCTCTCTGGTTAGTCTCCAGAAGCCTGTCACATCCAAAAATAATAGTAGTCATTATGGCTTCTTAAAAACTTACAGTAAATTATCTGCAGATAAAAATTTTCTTTGAATGAAGTTAAAAATCTGAATCAATGTATATTTTTATTTTAAGAGTCTCTACTGTAACAGAGTGATAGAGAAGTAAAGGGAACTTTCTTCCTGGCATTGAAGCAGGAGGGCAAACAGTTGGATTATATCTGGGAGAGGTGCAAAGGACATCATTATGGATATAAAATGTTTCAGTCCATTCTGCAGCTCAGCTTCTTGTTCAAGTGGTGTAGTCACAGAGCAAGGGATGTGCCTACAAGATTTTGGTAGTGCTTCATTTGTTCATTCTTTCTTGTGCTTGCATGTAAGATGAGGAATTTTCAAATTTGCCTTTTTAATTTTGCCAGGTGAGCAGTTGTTCTCGTGGTAAGGAAATGAAGTAGAAACAATTCTTTTAAAATACAGTGTTCTGTATTTGTGTCTTTTCTAGTGCTTCTTCAGAGTCATTTACTGTAGGTTACTAAATTTGAACTTTCAGTGTTCTTCTTGAGGGTCTTCATATCCAGTCAAGGGTGCAGAATACCATCAGCTGGAATGTAACAGTTCTCATACTGCCTGCACATCTGTGTTAATTCATTGCAGAAGCTCATTTATTCTCAACCTCTGACTTAACTGACAGCTTAACTGAGCTGTTCAGATTGGTGCATAGATCAACCCACCTCCCTTGAGGACCTACACATAATTTTTAGGTAGTTAATTTTTGCATGCTGTGATGGATGCAGTCTTCTGTCTTTGACTAGTTTGATGTCATTTCTCATGGTTTCAGAAAATAAAATAAAAAAAAAAAAAACTCCAGATATCTGTAATCCATGTGGATGGATTCTGAACTAGTTGTGAATTCTTAGCAAAGACCAACTATGTGGAAATTCAGTTTTATCAGCACAGTTCCAAATAATGAACAGAGTGTGAGGTCTCACAATTAATAGAAGTACAGATGCTCACGTAGAAACTTACTGACAACATCTGGAATAAGTGTGGGTTTTTTTTTTCCCCATGCTTCTAATAAATAACTCACCAGTGCATTTATAACTAATTGTATTTCTGAATGAAAATGGTCCAAATATTTTTACCTCTGTTTTATCTATGGGAAGATAGTTTGCACCACAGCTGGTGATTATAAAGGGTTCTATGAAAAGCACCTGAGAAACTTAATAGACCAGGGTACTTGAACCTCTGTGTCTTTGGGGATCCCTGAAAGTCTTCCAGGAAGTGCATGGAGTCTTTACAGGAATACCATCCTCCTTCACTAATTTACCTGAGGCACTCTGGAGGAGTTCCTGGACCTCCAGGGGTCTGGCTATCTCCAACTGGAAACTGCCAAACCAGACTGACAGTTCTTGCATACATACAACATTACTAGTTCATGGAGTAAGTTAGAAATCAGTTTTGCCTTTGGCAAAATCACAGTTTTTCCCCATTCATAAGTCTCTACTCCTTGAAGAGAGTGACTTTGTGAGGCTGGGTGGAGATGGACCACTCACAAGAGAGCTGCCTGTACCTCAGTGTGCACAGCAGGAAATGCTGCCTCTTATTTAAGAGGTTTTGTTCTTCCTGATGGTTTAAAGTCTGTGCCCAGAGCTGATGAGCACTTGGAGTTGTTGCCTTTGGCTAAGCTGTAAAACCAAGTTTTGTCTGTTTGTCTGCTTTTGGTATGAGCAGGTGCTCCTGACACCTGGATCCTAGCTAGAATTGGTTAAAATAATGAAAATTGAAATACCGTGAAATGTTTGTTATGCATTTGTCTGTCCCTGACCCATTCTCATGCTTTGTGATATTTGAACATTTTTAGTTGTGAGTGAGCTTCAAAACTTACTGAGACTGAATCTTGTTACTGTGACCTGTTTTGAAATCTCTGCTTACCTGTCTAAAAGAGATTGGACAAGATTTGATTTAAATGCACAGAAAAAAGATGAATGCTCAAGTGAGGCTAATACCACATTGTGTTCAAGCACTGGAGGGGTACCAGGAATCTGTCCTTGCTTATTGCATTGCCTGCAGCAAACTCGTTAACGTCAGCAGCATCCTTGAGCCTCTTCAATTTCTGTCACATCTTGGATTTTAAGAATGTATGTTTCATAAAGTAATTATTTTTAAAAGTGCTCCTTAATGATAACTGGAAATAAAGGAGCTTCTGCATCAATGGCAGTTAGGAAGTAGCTATTGCAATGTCAGTGCATCTGCCTGAGACACTTGTGTTTGGGGTTTAGGCAAAAGAGACCACGTGTCTTGCTGGCATTGTCCTGTTCTTCAAGTATTTTGTATTTGTCTCCAGGGTGTTTGCTCTTGAAGTCTGCTTCTTTAATGTCATAACTATGACTGCTTTTTTAACATACTGGTCAAAATGATTCCATTAATTATGTTCTGGATTGGTCACTTCTGGGACAGTTCTGTCTAATTCAAGGTCAGAAGAGCTCTTCCAGTGCAAAATCTGCCTATGCAAATGCCTATTGAAATTATCAGGATTTCAGTAGTTGCAGTATTATATGTCTCTAGATGAATTCTATTTTAATTTTGTTTTCTGTGGTAGCTGGAAGCCACCTTCTTTGGTATTTATGGAAACTAACCAAGAAGACTCAATCAGAGCATGCAGAAGTAAAGGAGATTTCCAAACCCCCAGCTTTCCATTTTTACTTTGCGTGTCTTGGTGGGTGGCATAACTTACTTGCAGTTTTCCACAGTCGTCGGTGGAGAATCTCCTGACCTTTAGGGATATGGGGTGGTCCTCTCAAATTCTCAGGTGCAGTACAAAGAAACTTGTGTCCGAGATTTGAGAGGAGGTTTGTGGATGGATGAGTCCCTCAGTGAGGGCCTGGCCTTCTCTCCAGCACCATCTTCCACTAAGGAAGGTAGTAGTCCCTGCAGAGAGATGGTAATTCAGACCCTGCAGTCAGAGCCAGTCCTCTGGCCTGGGTTGGGTGTAATTAGGCAGCAGATCTATGCCCTTATGTGGGGTTGTTAAATGGCAGGGTTACTTTGATCCTATTGGATTCTTTTAACCCATTAAGACAATTAAAGGATTGATTGAGTTATCTTCATTGTCTTGTCACTCTGACATAGGATATTTTACAGATTGCCAACATAGCTAACAATAAGAAAAGGCTGATAGGTCTGTGTTCCTCTAAATGTGGTGTTTGTTTCCCAGCTGTGCTAGCTGATCTCGTAACAGATACCTTCTCCTGTGAGCTCTGTCTGTATTTCTTTAAAATGAAATAGAAGGTCCCTTTCAGTCACATGCTCTTAGTGATTGAGTTCAGCTCTCTGCTAGACTGTAGAATATGTGGTGTTCACAAAATACCTCACTGTCTCTCTTAAATCATTCAGTTTTTTGAGTGTCATACCCATACTGACTGCTCTCTTCTTGGAAATGAATATCTGGCTTCTGGCTCAAGTGCATTCATGGCTAATTTCTTCCTGTTGTGCTTAAACTGACACCACTCTTCAGTTTCTCTGATTCCCCATGTCTACCCCGCTACTCCCAGAATGTGAGATCAATCAACCAGTTGGTTTTGTCAGGTATAATATATCCTGGACTCTGCTTATTTCACAGCCAGTTAATATTGATGGCTCATAGTTCCTTTTGGATCAACTAACAGACCCAAGCTTTTCCTCCCATGGCTGTTTCTACCTGATGAGTTCCCTGAGTGTCCTGCTCGTTACTGAATCCAATTTCATTTCTGACACCGTGTTGCAAGATTTGTGCAGCTCTGCCTGTGTGCTGTTAAAATCCCCTTGTACGTAGATGAGCTTCCCAGTTTTATGTCATCTACAAATGCCTTTGGGAGACTTCAGATTTCTGCAGGAGGGGCATTAATAAGAATGTATGCTGAACTGAGCTCTAAGATAAATCTATTAATAAGTCTGTTAGGACCTTTCTGGCATTTTGATGTTTTCTTGCACTAGCCAATTTTTTATTCTCTTTATAAAACTTTTCTTTCTTATTCACTATAAAAGCTTATCTGCAGTTCTTATGAAAATTTTCTGTGAATGCATGCTATTTTACCCAGCTGCAAACAGGGTACCCTTTGTCTTGAAACTTGCTTCTTTTCCTGCAGGAAGAAGTGGATCTTTAACTATGAACTTAAGTCAGGAGTTATACATCTTTAGCAACTACATGCTAGAAATTATTCTCTATAAAACTTTTTTCTTATTCACTATAAAAGCTTATCTGCAGTTCTTATGAAAATTTTCTGTGAATGCATGCTATTTTACCCAGCTGCAAACACCTTTCTCTTGAAACTTGCTTCTTTTCCTGCAGGAAGAAGTGGATCTTTAACTCTGAACTTAAGTCAGGAATTATACATCTTTAGCAACTACATGCTAGAAAGGGGTGGAAAATTCAACTTTATCTTCACCTTTAAAATTTGTTCTACAGTTTTGCATACTGTTGAGATGAAACTGGTGGGATAATTTTTTTCATTAGCTCATAAATACAGTTACTAACTTGTTATTCTCCTGTCAAAATGTAAATTTGTCTGGCATGAGTTTCACAAGACATCTTCACAGGTTCCTCTGTGAATTTCTGTGCTTGTTGTGCTGCAGTTTGGGATGGAGATTACCAGCTTGCTCTGATTTAAATGCATTAAGTTATTTGAGTTTTGTTTCCGTCTTCCCACACCCACTAACCTGTCCATGCCCAGCCATCTCCTCTTCATTGAAAACTGAGTCTGAGCATTAATTTCATTTTAAATAGAAAACTGTCTTACATTTCTATCCTGTCTTCATTGTAGGGTGGTGCTGCTGCTTTCCTCCCTGTTCTATTCTTATTCATATGACTGAAAAACCTTCTGGCACAGCTTATAATACTCTTTGTGTGGTCTAACTTGGATTGCTTTTTTTATTATTTTTTTTTTATTATTTCTTGCCTATTTTTCTTTGCTAGCTCTTCCTTTTGACCTCTTTTCATTCCTTGGAGGTTCTCAAACTATTTCTAAAATCTTTTTGGAAATGCTTGCTAGGAAGAAGAGCAGGACTTGACAGCTTCTTTCCCGTGCTTGAAATATAACATCCTGGCAGCTTTAACACCTTGGACTTGAAGAACTTCCAGGCCTTTTCCATATTCATATTCCTGATCTCCTCAGTCACAGGTTTTTAAGCTAAATTTCTTAGCTTATCAAAACTCACACTTCTTAGATGAAATCTCTTATAAATGTTTACAAGCTGTCTTTAATTCAGTCTGAATGATGTGATTGCTTAATGTGACATATTTTCTGGGACTCTCTCATCCACAGAAAGTATGACTACTTTCCAAAAAACAAACCCTTGCCTTTGATTGGTGAACTCCCAGTGTTGTAAGTGGGTGTTGTCTGCAAGGAGCATCTGCAACGGACATGCTTGGTTTGATTTTTGTTTTTTTTTTTTTTTGCCATGATGACATAATAGACCATGAGCCCAAGATACTTTACAAGGCTTCAGAGTGTGGAATCATAGTAGGCCTCTATCTAGTTACAAAATGCAAACTGCAGGAAGTGCTAGTTCTGTTGTTGTCCTTTGGCATAAATAACTTTCTCCAAGAGGAAAGACTTTTTCACTGAGAGGAAGTTAAACTGGTATTAAAAAATCCACCAGTACAAACAGCCAAATGACAGTAAAACATACTGGTGACCTTATTTGCCCCAAACGTTCTTCTTTTGATGCTTAAAGTGAATAGTGGAATGTCAGATAGAAGAAACAGCTGAGCAGGGCTCATCCTCCTGCACATGACCAGAGCGTAGCCTCAACTGCTTGGCTTTTTCAGAACATGCACACAGGATTTTGGAAGAACCTGAGCTTTGAGTAGTAGTACCAAGGAGTAATCCAGTTGTCAACATTTTATGCTTAGTAATAAGATGTAGTGAGTCCTTACTATGCTGGATGCACCTATCACACTGTAGTAGCTCTGAGGACATACTGGCATGAAGGTGTCTGTAGCAGTGTGGTCTCCTGTAGTTGAGATACGTGAAAGGAAGAAGTTTAAAATATCCAAAATAATTGCTTCAGTTACATTGGGTGATGTGAAGATGCCTCAACAGTAAGCAGATTTCCCCACCTGGTTGCCTTGGTGCTTGTAGGTTCTGTTTAGCTCATCAAAAAGGCTTTTTTATGTGATCTGTGTGTTTTGAGAATAATTTGAAAGATTCTGGTTTTATTTCAACATTCTGGGCTCAGTGCAATGGGAGTGGGATCTGTAATTTCCGTTTACCTGTGTTTCCCTATGTAGGACATTCTGCTTAGTGAACTCCCTTATTTTAAGTGTCTGAGAGGATGCTACTTAGCACAAAGCAGGGTTTGTGTTTTTTTGACTCTCAAAGGCCAAACACCTTGTCCAGGTCTGCATCTCAGCCTGTACTTAGAGAACTGTTAAATCTCAGTGACAACTGAGCTTCCAGAGGAAAGCTGACATTTGGGGTTATTAAGTCAGAAAAAGACTAGGAGAAGTTCAATGGCAGGTAAACAACTACCTAACAAAGGTAAGTTTCAAACCTTAATTTAAAAATACATTTTAAGTGGTTGCCAGTAAGCCTGCAGAGGCATGTGAGGCATTTCTAAAATAGAAACTGTGATGGCTCGTGGAATAATGCATGATCAGTCATGTCATTCAGAATTACCTGTCAGCTGCAGACAGGCAGGTTTTTCTTCTTATTGTCTTTTTTTTTGCCTTCCCTGTACAGTTATAAGTCAGAGGCTGGGTTCATATTCTTTGTCATTTGTGTCTGTGGAAGCTTAGGTCTACAAAACCTGAAGTACTACTTTAATACACTAGGTTAGAAACAATTAGACCTTGGGATATATCGCAGTGAATGATCACCCCAAAATAGCAGAGGGGACACTGGACACCTGAAGTTACAGAGTGAGTCACTGGTAAAGCTGGAAGGAGTCAAGATATTTAGGCCATATCTGGGAGCTGAATCATTAGTTTCCACCATTTAGAAATGGCTGTTGGCAGCCTGCTCTGGTACCAGGTACGTATGTTCCAGCTTGTTTTACTCTCTGTGAGACAACAATTCTTTGGTATGCTCTAAGTTTTTGTGGAGAATTTTAATAAAGTAAGAGTCTTTTACTGCAAAGAAGTAGAATCTGCTGCACATTTCTCCCCTACTATGAACCGGTTAATGGTAGTTTTGTTATTTTCCCAAAGTTTTTGTTAACTGTCACTGATCTTAGTCTCTTAACTCAAAGCTATGATGCAGTTTTCCTGCAGAAACTCTATGTCTGCCTTAGAGCTTCACTCTCCAATGACATTTAGTGTGATTCCAAGTTGTATAACATATGCTGTGTTCTAAGAGAAGGGGAAAGCAGTATAAAGGGTGACTGGATCTCTGGTTTTATGAAACTTGCTCTTTATTTCAGGGATAAAACTTACTGTGGTACTAAATTACTGTTTCCTTTTGGCAATAGGTCATAGCAAACGACAGGAGCCCACTGGTGGGGAAAGTTCACTGGGAGAAAATGGTGAAGAAAGTATCAAGATTTGGCATACGTACTGGCACTTTTAATTGTTCCAGTGACCCCAGGTATATTTTTAAAGGATTATCTAAATCTCAAGAATATTCTAAGGCTCAGCTGTGTTCTGGCAGCAAGGCTTGCTGTGTTGTAAAAGCAGCTGTGACAGAAGGTGGCTTTATTAATGTTTTTATCTCTGCTAAGTGTTCGGAATTCTCCATTACATTATTTATCAGCATCATAAACATAGATCTGCAGCTTCCTAAAGCATCACATGACAAAGTCAGAACTCTGACAGTGTAGAGTGTGATACAGCAATAACTGGAAGAGTTTGGCCTTTCAGTCCAGGCATTCAGGGAGAAGAACGGTGCTGGCTTAGGACAAAGCTCAGTATGTACATAGCCCATGTAAGAGAACTGTATCAGTTGTGGAGTTGTTCTGTTGCCATCTGGAAAGGAGAGGCAGGGGTTACCATGAACCTTGCCAGCAGTGCCTGCTTCTCAGGGTCACTGACAAATCCTGTTCCCTCACAGATGTGTGTTTGTGTATAAACTTACCCACACCCTTGGACAACATGCAGTGCACTATGCAGGAGTCACTGTGGTTTGCCCATGATTCCAAACAAGGAAGAAGAACAGAGCTAAGGAAGCTGTTAATAATTCTGTGCTGCTGTGAAAAGAATTTTTTTGAACATATTGAACATTTCCAACTTTTTTTGGAAACATTTGGTTCACATGACAGGGAACTTTGTCTAGAATCCGGTGGCATGGAATCATAAAGGTTGGAAAAGACCTTCAAGATCATCAGGTTCAACCATCAACCCAACACCACCATGACCACTAAACCATGTCCTAAAAGTGGACATGTATGGGTATGCATGTCTTACACAGCTGAAGTCTTAAATGTTTACAGAAATCTCAAAGTTAATCATATGAGAAAATTCTTAGACTTTGCAGTGCTTATGCAAAATAATCTGGTGTAATCAAAACACTGGCATTTGAACATCTTAAAAATTTGGCCATGTATCTCTTTGCAGAGCTTCTAACTAATCTTCATATTGTGATCAAATACTGTGTTTTAAATTAATTCTTTTTTTCCTAAGAAAGAAATGTTTTGTTGATTAAACAAGCTACTCTGAGTAGTGTTCATCAGGCTGCAGCTGAACTTCAGAAGAACAGTGCACACTACAGTAAGCAGGACACCTTTATTAGTAGGATAATATCTTATGGCTCTGTCTAAAAATGTTACATTCAAATTCCTGAGATGGGGAGGTGTCATTGTCTAAATATACATTGACAGATCAAAACCAGAGAGGATGTAGGTAAGGTGGCTGCTGAGTGAGGCTTGTGGCTCCCATTTCAATGTGCAGGCTTCTCAGAGACAGTTTTCGTGTCTGTCGGCTGTGTCACGTTTTGATTGTTCAAATTTGCCAGACATTTATTTCTTAAAAGGAGAACTTGGATAAGTCAGGTGGCATAGTGAAGCTGGTAGGGAAGATGCATGAGAGAAAGGATCTTCATAGTCATCAGGCTGATCTCAGTTACTCAGGCCTGGACCAACTCAGGGTTCAGCCTCGAAGAGCCTCTTCTTTTAGGAACTGCAAACAGACCAGTGTCTGCTAACGTCACCCTGCTGCTCTTGGCAAAACTAGGATGGGAGGAGGTGCTGGGGAAGTTACCTGCAGGCTGGGGAAGGCTGTGGGATGATGAGTTGCACTGCAGTTGCCTTCTCAGCTGGAAGGCCAAGGAAGAATAGTTTCTAATACTCAAGTTTTATAGTGAAGAGTCAGCTTGTGTATTTTTCAAACGCAGCTACCAAGTGTGAATGACTGCACGGCCTTCTTACTATAATGACCCAGGAAAATTAACTGTGTTCCTCTTCCTGCTTTATGAATACATATCTCTTTACAACATTGTGGTGAGAGAGGTAACAAATATGTTGTAATAATAAACAGGCTTTGGCAGAGAATATTGGGTGCCCGTATTTCCTAGTTACATGTAAAGATTCCCGTGTCTCATTTTGGGGCTCATAACAGAAATTTAAGGACTGCAGCTCCAAGGTTATGAAACTGTGTAATCTAACCTGCCATTTTCTTTGTAGATACTGCAGGAGGAGAGGTTGGCTGAAATCCACCCTCATTATGTCAGTTCCCCAAACCAGCACCTCCAAGGGCAAAGTAATGCTTAAGGAGTACAGCGGGCGCAGAATCGAAGTGGAGCACATTTTCAAGTGGATCACAGCCCACGCTGCTTCTCGGATCAAAACCATCTACAACTCTGACCATCTAAGAGAAGAGTGGAACAGAAGCGACCAGTACCGCGTGAAGATCTACCTGTTTGCCAGCCTCGACCAGCCTCCCGCCTTCTTCTCCGCCCTGAGCGTCAAGTTTACAGGGAGGGTGGAGTTTATTTTTGTGAACGTGGAGAACTGGGACAACAAAAGTTACATGGCAGAGATCGGTGTCTACAAGACGCCGTCGTACATACTTAGGACTCCCGAGGGGATTTACAGGTATGGAAATCACACCGGTGAATTTATTTCGCTGCGCGCCATGGATTCCTTTCTGCGCTCGTTACAGCCAGAAGTTAACGATTTATTTGTTTTAAGCTTGGTTTTGGTTAATCTGATGGCGTGGATGGACCTGTTTATTACACAAGGCGCTACTATAAAGCGTTTTGTGGTCCTTATAAGCACTTTAGGGACGTATAATTCGCTATTAATTATTTCCTGGCTCCCCGTGTTAGGGTTTTTGCAGCTACCCTATTTAGACAGCTTTTACGAGTACAGTTTAAAACTCTTCAGGTACTCGAACACAACTACTTTGGCTTCTTGGGTGAGGGCCGACTGGATGTTCTACTCTTCACATCCAGCCCTCTTCCTCAGCACGTACCTCGGTCACGGTTTACTCATTGATTACTTTGAGAAGAAAAGACGACGCAATAACAACGCCGATGAAGTAAACGCCAATAATCTGGAGTGGCTGTCGAGCCTGTGGGACTGGTACACCAGCTACTTGTTTCATCCCATCGCTTCTTTCCAACACTTCCCTTTTGACTCGGATTGGGATGAAGACCCGGATTTGTTCTTGGAGCGGTTGGCCTTCCCCGATCTCTGGCTTCACCCTCTGATACCAACGGATTACATAAAAAACTTACCCCTGTGGAGGTTTACGTGCCTCGGCGCCCATTCTGACGAGGAAGCGCTGGAAACCTTTCAAGACAGCGAGAGTGACTCTGACAGTGAGCACAGAGAGGCCTCCGGGAGTGAAAAAGGCGGCTCGGAGGCCGACG
>NW_008610967.1:0-251 GCF_000691845.1 Merops nubicus
TCTTTTGATTTACCCTTGAGAGGCAAGTGCCACTTGTACGTCTCGGCCTCATTTATAACACTCTCTTGACCCTCTGGTTGGGGAGGAGGTTGCCAATATCCTGACCTGCTACCCGCTGATACCGAACCGCGACATTTTGGTGTCAGAAGTGGGATCCGAGGGTTTCTCGGGATCCCAGACCAAGCTCTTAACTAATTTAATAAATGAGACCAGAAGCAAAAATGAGTACCCCCGACAGGGAGACTGAGGCA
>NW_008610967.1:587-1146 GCF_000691845.1 Merops nubicus
TGTTGTTCCCCCACAGCTCCTTGCCCTGTGGTTCCCTCTGGAGGAACACTAGCATGCATATAGAGATAAATGTAGGAAAATATATATATAGAAAAAGATATAGAAATATATAAAATTATTAGTATATGAATGTAGGTATATATTTCTCTCTTTATGGTGTTGTAAAAATAATGCTGAAACCTATAGAACGTCTCAGCAAAACAATATCAAACACAAAGTAGCAGTAGGAAAATATTCCAGGAATATGAGATAGGAAAAAAGAGGGGACTTATGAAAAATTGCAGAAGAATCTGCAAAACTTAAAAGAAAAGGAGAGATTGATAGGAGGCCAGTAAGGAGCCATGCCAAACAAATCTTAGCCTGTAGATAGCTGGATTCATAAGTGTAATGGATAACCTGTAGTTTGTTAATCAAACTTTTGATTGTTAAATTGTTTTCTTTTAATTGATTGTTTAATTGTTTTCTTTTAATTACTTTTTTTTTGTCTGCTTTAAAACATTTTTCTTGCATAAAGATTAATCAACAGAATTTTTTGTGAGAGCAGTCTGTTCGAAATTGC
>NW_008610968.1:0-785 GCF_000691845.1 Merops nubicus
GGCCTGGACCCAGCACTGATCCCTGGGAAGATCTGGGAGATGCTCCTGCTGTGCTGCACTGCCTCAACCAGACCAATTCAGGGATATTTTATCCTGCAGGGTCATTTCTCCTTCCAGAAACCAGCAGCCTCCACGTGGGTCTGTGCTGTGCCAGGCTGGCCTCTACATCTTGAAGGATACAGCTCAGTGTGGTAGCAGAACACCCAGAGAAACCTCCCCCTGCCTCCAGAGATGCCAAAGACTGGATTTTATAGCCTGGTGAACCCTACTCAGGGGCCCACAAAGTCTTCTCAGAAAGGGATTCAATATATTACATACATGTAGCTCTGACACAGAAGCTGATCTGGAGGTAATTTGTACATTTAAAGCATCCTCTGCTCTGTTTTATCTTCCCTCAAGTTTTTTTTTTTCTACAATATATGAAGTTATTATAGAATAAACATTTCTGAGAGGAGTTAAAATTCCAAAGCTCTGAAAACCCTCCTGAAACTTTGAGGGGAAAAAAAACCCCCCACCATATTTAGGATAACCATAACTTAAAAATGAAAAAAAAAGGACAAAAATGCATAAAAACTACCCCATTTTGAAAAAAATACAGTTCAGATTAGACCACTGGTTCCATTCTTCACAAACATCTGATTGCTCCCATTAAAAGCATATCAGATTCTCAGCCATGAGGCCCAAATCTGGAATTACTGGGGTGTTTCTCAGGGAGCACTCAGTGTTTACAGCTGGGTATGTGGCATCAGATTTACCTGCTCCTGAAAAATGGGCTTTTTTTTTTT